>NW_026875686.1:0-184200 GCF_032173495.1 Musca vetustissima | reverse complement strand
GAATATTGTTATTTTTTAGATAATTATTAATTATAGCAGTTGTATTATGTATTATTACATTATTATCAAAAGTTATTAGGTATGAACCTTCTAATTTAGTTTGGTTTACAATTTGCATAATTTGTTTACAATAGGAAACTTAATATATATAACAATGCACTCTGTCGTCTGGATTACCTTAAATTTAGAAGCATCTAGTATGTCCGTGAGAGCTATTCTTTTTTCTTCAACTTTCATGATTTGTCTTATTTCTTTCAGATTTAAAATTCCTGTGAATAGTATTTTAACTTTGGCTAAACTAATTGAGTGTATTAAATTTATTAAGTCAGTGAGGATTAACCTGTTTCTTTTTCGAATTATTTTAATATTTTCCCTAGTCTCTTTATTTGCTTCGAATTGGTCAGTCAGTTTATTAATTATGTAAAATAATTTAGAATTTATGGTAAATTGTTTGTTACTATTAATTATCAAGTCATTGATTTTCTAATTTATTTCAACAATGTCATCATGCCAAATGTCTCATATATTGCGCAATCGTCGTTTTCAACTAATACGTATCCATCCCTTGTATATTCCACAATATCGGCGTTAATCAGGTGGATTATAAATGTTGCAACTGTCAAAATTTGTAAAGTCCACATCTGTAAAAATTTATTTCATATTATCCTTATGCACGTTTCTGTTATTACTATACATTAATACTTTATTTCCTAAATCTTCCTTGACTTTTTGTTTTTTTTTTATATCGGGGTCTAAGTTTATTCCTTTCGTTTAATATCTTTTCATAAATTATATCCCCATCTTCATATTGTCTCTTTTTATTCTCACGCTCTAATACCTTGCTTTGCACTGTTTTTAATTTTTCTGGAATATCAGTATGGTTCACCTAATTAAATAATACTTCTACTGGTTGTAAATTGATAACTGAATGTATCGTTTTGTTATATTGTTGAACGGCTTTATAAATTGCTTCTATTGGGTCGATTATTTGGTATTCCTCTTTAATACATCTCGACATTTCAATTATTGTATGGTCTACTTGACCATTAGTTTTACTATGCCCTGGTGAACAATATTTTAGTTCAATTTGCATTCTCTGATTTGAATTGTAAAAATGTGAATCCTGGTTCGTAGCATAAGTATTTTTGCATTTGGAAAAACTTGTAGTAATTCCAAAACTTTTTCTTCTAACCTCGTCTTATCCTCTATCTGTTTAATTGTTAAAAATTTAGAGTAAGCGTCTATACAAGTTAAAAATATTTTTCCCTCAGCATGAAATATATCTAAATGAAGGTTTTCTCCTTCATGTTCCGGAATTGGAGCTTCACCTATCGGTACTGTTATTGGATTTCTTACATATTTATTCCTGTTGCATATATCGCAATTCCTAATGTATTCCTTTAATTCTCTCAATAATGTTGGCCAATAATATTTATCTTTTATTTGTTTATAGTTTTCGTAAAAGTTCCTGTGCGCTCTGGTATGTTCCTTCTCTATTACGTTTTTTCTTGTCCTCGCTTTCGGTGACATCTAGTGGCATTAATTTCGTATGTATGAATTTCATTTGTGGGAACGTTTGTACTAACATACCCTTAATGCCATATAGGGTCTAGGTCATATAGGTAACTGAGTCAGGGTTTAAATATTCTGTAAGAATTGTTTTTAAATTGTCAGGGGTATCGTATGTTATTAAATGTCTTTTCTTTTCAAAAACTGTTAATTGTTCATGTACCGTAAAATTTCCTGGATGTATAACTAACTGTTGCTTGAATTGATTCAATGGTTTTTTTGTTTCAGGAATATGGGTCATGTCTAAACATTCACTTGAATGCTGTGTTTCTAATGAACTAAGCGATTCATTTTCGGATGATTCATTTGTGGAGTCTGTAACCTGATTTAAATATTGTCGTGATAGACCATCTGCTACAACGTTTGTTTTACCTAGTTTATAATTGATATTCGGTGAATATTCTTCTAGTAAAAGTAGCCATCTCTTAATCCTTGCATTGGGATTTCTTGGTGAAATCGAAAATGTGAGTGGTTGGTGATCCGTGTGTATTTCCAAGTCTTTCGTACCATATAAATAATTTCTTAAGGTTTTTAATGCCCATAATATTGCATATAATTCTTTTTCATTAGTTGCGTATGCTTGTTGACATTTGTCTAAAGTTTTTGATATAAATATTAGGGGTTTACCATCATGTGATAGTACTGCACCGATTGCTTCGTTTGGTGCATCAGTCGTTAAAATAAACTTTTTAGAGTAGTCTGGTTGGTTTAATTCTTCCGTGTTTTGTAATGTATTTTTTAGTGTTTCAAATGCTTTCTTAGCTTCTCCATCTAAATCTATAAAAGCTTTTGCTGACATTCGATGAGATATTTTACCTTTTCCAGTTAAGTACTTAGTTAACGGTTTCGCAATTTTAGGATAGTTTTTTTATGAATTTCCTATAATAGACTGTTATTCCTAAAAATCCTCTTAATTGTCTTATTGTTTTTGGCTTGGGATACTGACTAATTGTTTCTACTTTCTTTGGGTCTGTTTTTATTATTACCTCTGCTACAATATACCCTAAAAATTCTACTTCCTTTTTATAAAATTTGGATTTTTCTAACGAAATTTTCATATTTGCATCTTTCAGTGTTTGTATTATTGTTTTGAGATTTTCCGTATGTTCTTCGATATTTTTCGAGAATATTATGATATCACGTCTATGTAAACGTGGCAGAATTTTCCTACGTAGTCTCTTAATATGTTATCCATTGCTCGTTGAAATATGCTGGGTGCATTCTTTAATCCAAATGGCATTCTTACATACTCGTACTTTCCATTGTTTACTGAAAATGCTGTCTTCTCAATATATTCTGGTTTCATTACCATTTGAAGGAATCCTGATTCCATGTCAATAGTACTAAAATATTTCGCTTGACCTAGGTTGGATAAAATTATTTCCGTTTCTTGTATTGGGTATTTATCTGATATCGTGACCTCGTTCAATTTTTTATAATCTATTACTAATCTTTGTTTTTGTGTCCCGTCTTCATTTAGTCCCTTTTTTGAAACTATACATATTGGTGAGTTGTAAGGGCTTTTGCTTGGTCTGATTATACCTTCATTTAACATCCTATCAATTTCTTAATTTACAAAATTTGCTGCTGAGAACGGATATGGGTACAGTCTACTCCAAACTGGTCCGTCAGTTCTTGTTCTTATTTCAGCCGTAATATCTGTTCGAAAGGGTATTTTCATATCTATATTCGAATGTTGGGTTTCTATTTCCTTTTTATACCCTCCACCATAGTATGGAAGGTATATTAATTTTGTTTTTCCGTTTGTAACTCATCGAAATAATCATTTCCGACTCTATAAAGCGTAAAATTCTAACACGATCTAAGCATGTCCGTCTATCCGTCTGTTGTAACCACTCTAGCGTCTAAACGAGTTGAGATAGATCGCCAAAATTTTGCATAGAGTCGTCTTTTGTCTGCAGGCAGGTCAAGTTCGAAGATGGGATATATCGGTCCACGTTTAGGCATAGCTCCCCCAAAATGTTCGGTATTTTGGGGTTCTTGAGCGCGTTTTTCAACCGAATTCGCTGAAATTTGCTACATTGGGTTCGTATCGGGTACTATATGTCTCCACAAAAAATTATAAATATAGGTCCATATTTTGGGATCGCCCCCATATAAGGGTACCCCCAATTTTGCGGTATTTTGGGGGTCTGATCACATTTTTCGACCGAATTCGTTGAAATTCGGTTCTTTGAGTTCTTATTGGGTAGCAAATCTCTATACTAAAAATTATAAATATAAGTCAATTTTTTCGGGTAGCCCCCATATAAGGGTACCCCCAATTTTTGGTATTTTAGGGTTCATGAGCGCGGTTTTCATTTTTGTATTGTACATCGGGTTCTTATGGGATACCAAATGTCTCCACTAAAAATTATAAATATAGGTCCACTTTTTCTGGTAGCCTCCATATAAGGTTACCTCCCAATTTCCAGTTTTTGATGGGTTTTGACCGGATTTTTTCACCGAATTGGCTGTAATTTAGTAATTTGAGTTTTTATTGGGTAGCAAATATCCCCACAAAAAAATATAAATATAGATCATTTTTTCGGGTACCCGCAATTTTCGATATTTTGAGGTTCTTGAGCACGTTTTTCAACCCAATTCGCTGAAATTTGGTATTTTGTAGTCGTATATGGTAACAAATCTCCCCACCAAAAATTTTTAATATTCACCCCTTTTTAGGGGTTGTCCCCATATAACCCCCTTTTTATACCCTCCACCATAGTATGGAGGGTATATTAATTTTGTTTTTCCGTTTGTAACTCATCGAAATAATCATTTCCGACCCCATAAAGTATATATATCCTAAGACGTACAATTTTCGGTATGAAATTTGGTACATTGGGTTCTTATTGGGTACCAAATATCCCCACTAAAAATTATAAATATAAGTCAATTTTTTCAGGTAGCCCCTATATAAGGGTAGCCGCAATTTTCGATATTTTGAGCTTCTTGAGCGCCGTTTTCAACCCAACTCGCTAACAAATCTCCCCACCAAAAATTATTAATATTCATCGCTTTTTAGGGATAGTCCCCTTAATACTCCCTTTTTTATACCCTCCACCATAGTATGGAGGATATATTATTTTTGTTTTTCCGTTTGTAACTCATCGAAATAATCATTTCCGACCCTATAAAGTATATATATTCTTGATCAGCGTAAAATTCTACGACGATATAGCCATGTCCGTCTGTCTGTTGTAATCACTCTAGCGTCTAAACGAATTGAGATAGATCGCCAAAATTTTGCATAGAGTCGTCTTTTGTCTAAAGGCAGGTCAAGTTTGAAGATGGGCTTTATCGGTCCACGTTTAGGCATAGCTCCCCTATAGGAGTACCCACAAATTTTCGGTATTTTGGGGTTCTTGAGCGCGTTTTTCAACCAAATTCGCTGAAATTTGGTAAAATGGGTTCTTTTTGGATACCAAATTTCTGCACTTAAAATTAGAAACATAGGTCTACTTTTTCTGGTAGCCCCCATAGAACGGTACCTCCCAATTTTCAGTTTTTTGGGGGTTTTGACCGGATTTTTCACCGAATTGGCTGTAATTTAGTACTTTGAGTTCTTATTGGGTTGAAAATCTCTCCACTAAAAATTATAATTATAGGTCCATTTTTTCGGGTAGCCCTCATATAAGGGTACCCCAATTTTCGGTATTTTGGGGTTCTTGAGCGCGTTTTTCAACCGAATCCGCTGAAATTTGGTACATTGAGTTCTTATTGGGTAGCAAATCTTCCCACCAAAAAATATGAATGTAGGTTCATTTTTTCGGATAGCCCCCATATAAGGGTACCCAACAATTTTCGGTATTTTGGGGATCTTGAGCACGTTTTTCAACCGAATTCGCTGAAATTTTGTACATTGGGTTCCTATTTAGAGTCAAATATCTACGCAAAAAATTATACACGTCGGTCTACTTTTTCTGATAGCCCCCATAAAAGGTTACCCCCAAATTTTCGGTATTTTGAAGTTCTGGAGTGCGTTCTTCAACCGAATTCGCTGAAATTTGGTACTTTACTATATTTTCATTTCAAGTACCTGTCAGTATATATATGGTGGAGGGTAGCCAAAGTTCGGCCCGGCCGAACTTAACTCTTTTTCACTTGTTTATTTCTTCGCTTAATTTTTCCTCTATATTTACTTGTATGTTGCAGTTGTGAAGCCATTCTTTTACGTTATTAAATTTATTCCCTTTTTCTCTATCTTTTAATTCTGTTTGAGTTTCTTTATCCACTTTATTATTTTTAGAATCCCCTTTTTCCTTTAATTCACTTCCAGAAGTTATAATTTGTTCTATTCCTTTATTATACTGTAATTCTTTTTTATCAACGTCAATTTTTACCTTTATTATTTCCAAGAAATTATATTCTACCAATTGATCTGCTTCCAATGTATCTATTTCATAAAATCTTGTTTTGACTCCTAATAATGTAATGTCATGATAATATTTTATTATTTTAGTTCCACTTATCGTTCTAACCTTTTTAAATATTGGTAAGGTTTGTTTGTTTTCATATATTCCTTCCCTAATGTAACAACTTGTTGCTCCTGTGTCTAGTAAAATTGTATATTTCTTTCCAGTTTAAAGGTCCGTCTTGATTATATAAGGCAGACCGTCGTTTATCCTAAAAAAATGGCTTTCTCTAATATTATTAACCTTCTCAATTTGACGATCGGTATTATTGTCGATTAAATGATTTGCCCTATGAGTTTTCGGTGGTGACACTACCTGATTAGAACCGTTATGAGGCCTTTAAATTGCCTGAGCATTGTGTTTATTATTGTAATTATTATTATTAAATCTATTCGGCGGTTGATAGTTGTTTTTAAATATTGGTGGTCTAAACTGTCTGTCATTGTTATAGTTATGGTTGTAATTAGTATTATGCCTATATTGAATGCTTGTATCAACATCCATTGGTTCCGGTTTTGGTTGGGGTTTGTGCTGTTGAGCGATTGGGTAGCGCATTCTATTGTCATTCTTATGTTTGTGTCTATTTGACATCATGTTGTTTCGGACGTGTTTGTCGTAATTATACGCTATTTGTGCGCGTTGATAATTGGATTATATTTCTTGCGCTTTGGCTAACGCGTTTGGTAAATCTGTCGGTTGCATTGCTACTATATTGTTATATGGAACGTTAATTTGTCATTGACCTTATTATAATATTCCATAAGTGTTGAGTCTCCCTGTCGTAACATGAACTAAGTCTCTAATATGTGTCTTGGGCGTTTATCTGCAAATGCACAATCTAATCTGGCTATTACTGCATCAAAGTTTAATGGAGTATTATGGCTATTTAAGATTGCATCTGCCTCACCAACGCATTTAATCCTTATCTCATTTAATGAATAAATGTATGGCCTACTACATTTCTTATGTATTTTCATTACATTGTGGACCGCTTGTCTCCATGACACGTATCCATTTTGATTTCTCAATTCAGGCAAGGCGTTTGCTAATGATGAGTCCGACCTATCGTCAATAGTATCATCTACTTCCTCATCTTCGTAGTCTATATATTTTGTTTCTCCCGTAAAAGTTTCGAATTTTTTGTTTAAATGTTTTATCTGTTCTACTAGCTGTCGTGTCTGTTCCCCTATTAATTTCTGAATGTCCCCCATAGTTAATGTGACTGTCATTTCGTTTGGTCCTGGCATTTTGTAATCCCGATTGCACTTGTTTTGAACTATATAACTTAATTTTACCTTACTGTTGAATTCTAGAACTGTTGATTTCTGGACTTCCTTCTTTCTCTTTGGCTTCTTCTGGGCTTCCTTATTTTTCTTTGGCTTATTCTGGGCTTCCTTCCTTCTTTTTCTCGGCTTATTCTCCTTAGGTTTTCTTCTTCCTTTGTTGTTTTATTTGATTTTGTTAAATTTTTATTATATTTTTTCGAACGGATTATTTTTCTTATTTTCGGTTGCGCGGAACGGTTTAGTGGATTAATTATTTCACCGTATGTTCTTTTTAATTTCTTCTGAGTTTTTGTTTCACACTCACTGTCGTATCCTTCTTCGGATTCGTATATACAGTCATACGACTCACAATTTAAATTTTCGATTGCATTTATCGATAAATCTGACGTGTTTACACTGTTTCTTTTGAGGTTTTCTTCCATTCACTTAGTTGGCACGGTATCCCTATTATTTTGGGAAACCAATTAATTTCACTGTATATGTTGTGGCGTGGTATCCTTTTTGAAGACCTTTATTTATTTTATTGACGTGGTATCCTTTTATTTTAGGAGACATTTTATTTTTATTTTTGGAGACCTTTTATTTATTTCCTTGGCGTGGTATCCTTTTATTTTAGGAGACCTTTTATTTATTTTATTGGCGTGGTATCCTTTTATTTTAGGAGACCTTTTATTTATTTCATTGGCGTGGTATCCTTTTATTTTAGGAGACCTTTGTTTAATTATCACTTTTTTTAAATACTCTTTTTTATTCACGTTTCCACTTTTTCGCATTCGAGGATCTATGTCCTTGTTTTTTTTATCTTCACATTCTTCACTTCGAGGATCTATATCCTTGGTATTTTTATACCCTCCACCATAGTATGGAGGGTATATTAATTTTGTCATTCCGTTTGTAACACATCGAAATATTCATTTCCGACCCTATAAAGTATATATATTCTTGATCAGGGTAAAATTCTAAGACGATCTAGCCATGTCCGTCCGTCTGTCCGTCCGTCCGTCTGTTGTAATCACGCTATCTTCTGAAGGAATTGAGATAGGGTGCTGAAATTTTGCACAAAGTTGTCTTTTGTCTGCAGGCAGGTCAAGTTCGAAGATGGGATATATCGGTCCTCGTTTAGGCATAGCTCCCATATAAGGGTACCGCCAATTTTCGGTATTTTGAGGTTCCTGAGCGTGTTTTTCAACCGAATTCGGTACTTTGAGCTCTTATTGGGAAGCAAATCTCCCTACTAAAAATTATAAATATAGGTAAATTTTTTCTGGTACCCCCCATATAACGGTACCCCCAATTTTCGGTATTTTAAGGTTCTTGAGCGCGGTTTTCATCCAAATTCGCTGAAATTTGGTACTTTGAGCTCTTGTTAAGAAGCAAATCTCCCTACTAAAAATTAAAAATATAGGTCAATTTTTTTCTGGTACCCCCCATATAACGGTACCCCCAATTTTCAGAATTTTAAGGTTCTTGAGCGCGATTTTCAACCGAATTCGCTGAAATTTGGTATATAGGGTTCTTATTGGGTACCAAATTTACCCACTAAAAATTATAAATATAGGTCCACTTTTTCTGGTAGCCCCCATATAAAGGTTCCTCCCAATTTCCAGTTTTTGGGGGTTTTGACCGGATTTTTTTCACCGATTTGGCTGTAATATTATGAGTCCCTAATAGGTACCAAATCTCCCCACAAAAATTATGAATATAGGTACCCCCAATTTTCGGTATTTTGGGGTTCTTGAGCGCGTTTTTGTAGCGAATGCGTTGCAATTCGGTATTTTGTAGTCGTATATGGTAACAAATCTGTCCACCAAAAATTTATTAATATTCACCGCCTTTTTGGGGTAGTCCCCATATAACCCCCTTTTTATACCCTCCACCAAGTTTGGAGGGTATATTAATTTTGTCATTCCGTTTGTAACTCATCGAAATATTCATTTTCGACCCTATAAAGTATATATATTCTTGATCAGGGTAAAATTTTAAGACGACCTAGCCATGTCCGTCCGGCCATTTTTCGGTATTTTGGGGTTCTTCAACGTGTTTTTCTGCCGAATGCGTTGGAATTCGGTATTTTTGTAGTCGTATATGGTAACAAACCTCCCCACAAAAAATTATTAATATTCTCCCCTTTTTCTTATTCGTTATCAAATTCCCATGTAATGCAATTTATGTAAATCCTCGAAAATAAAGATAGGTCATGCACTTTTCTTTTGAAAGGAGACGTAATATTATGGTAAAATGGTACCTACATATGTGGTACTGCAATGCGATATCTTTGTCGCGTAAACATCCAATTATGTAGAACGCGACCCATGCACGTGTCTTATGTTTACAGGTAGAACATATCAGTTTTATAATTTTTAAAAGATAACATCACAAATAATATGTAAACAACCCAATTAGAACCTATAATTGAAGCAGGTAAAAGGGGTTTCTTTATAAGAACAGTTGTTTTTTTTTACGAAAATTTTAAATTTTATGACATTGTTTGTTTCAAAAAGGTCAAACTACCTGTCTGCGTTAGAGGTTCATAACAGTTAGCTTCAATTAATAACAAGTCCCCTAACCCCAGTAAATTTAGGTAGGTATTATAAATAATAAGCTCTAGGTATGCAAAAATTACGTACATATATAAATTGTGAGTACTCTGTTTTAAAATCAGTATATTATTGTTACTTGAAGAGTGTGTGCACATTTCGTAAAAAAATTAATAATTGAAATATTATAATTTAATAAGTGTTTTAAATTCGTGTACATATAAATAATAAAGATGCCTAGATTACGCAAGCAATCAGTACAACAGCGCCAACGATTAATTGCGATGCGAGTCAGCAACTACCGCGAAGAAAACCCCTCGGACATCCTTAGGAACGCACGTTCTTTATCAACCAGAAGACGGAATGCAGAATATCGCGAAGAAGAGCGTGAACGGGATCGCATCCAGCACCAAACAAGGAGGAGATCTTCATACAATCGAAGAATAGAGCAGCTACGCAATACAGAACAGCATTTTATTCGTCGACAGGATGATACATTAAGATTGGCCGAACAGGAGAGAAATACGATTGAGCACTCGCTTCGTCGTCAAGATGATGCGTACAGAATAGCCGAACAAGAACGAAACACGCAGCAGCATACGGTTCGTCGTCAGGATGTTACGTACCGCTTGGCGGAACAGGAGCGAGATACACATCATCACTCGCTTCGTCGTCAGGATGATGCATACCGATTGGCCGAACAAGAGCGGAATACGGTTCAACGTTCGCTTCGTAGACAGGAATTGGAATATCGATTGGTCGAACAGCAGCGAGATACGCTTCAGCATTCGCTTCGTCGTCAGGATGCAACATATCGATCAATGGAACAGGAGAGAAACACGCGTGAACATATAGCTAGAAGGTCTGATTTATCATATCGCATATCCGAACAACGCCGAAATACGCAACAACACCGTGAAACCAGGAATTCTGCTCGTATTCAGTTGAACCAACTGAGGCTGATTAGGAACTGCCGCGTACGTATTCACCGAATGGATCCCATTAACCGTGAAAACCAAAATGCACGCCAAGCTGAGAGGAACGCAATTAGGAGACGAAACATTTCCCCGGAATCTCGAATGGATTGTGCAAGACACGAATCACGATTATTCGGTGAGTTTTTAAAGTTATTAGAAATGGACCGACGGAAATTTGTATATGTTGTGGGGGTCTCTGGTTTCCAAGTCAAGTTAAAGAACTTGTCAAGGACATTATTCTACAAAAATTCCCTAACATAAGTGAGGTGTTTTTATTATCTTCCAAATTTCCATCCGAAAATAATAAATACAAATTTTGTAATACTTGCCACAGAATTGTGAGTGGTGGAAATGTTCCCTCTATTTGCCTTTCTAAAGGCTTGTCATTTCCCGATATACCAGAAGAACTCAAAGGACTAACACCATTAGAAGAACGCTTTGTTTCACCAAGAATTCCATTTATGAGAATTGTTTCTCTTGGGTACAACCGTCAATGTGCCGTAAGGGGAGCTGTTGTTAACGTCCCCATTCAGTTGGACAGAACCGTTAATGTTCTTCCACGTACGGTTAATCAAACTGAAGTAGTTCAGGTATATCTCAAGCGTAGGCTAGAATATGAGCATAGTTTCATGACTGAAACAATCAGGCAAGCTAAATTTTTTCAGGCTGCAACATATCTCGTCGATACTGAATTGTATAGGAAGCACAACATTCGTATATCTGGCGATTGGCTTCGAAATATGAGTTCCAATGAAGAAGTTCCATTTGTGTCCGATATTGCAGATCAGGAAATTGTGTCTAACTTGATAAATAATACTACAGAACAAGATGAAGTTGACGAATTTAATCCTCAAGAAACACTATTAGATAATAACCTTGTGGATAATATTCCTTTGCAGCGTATTTCAGTTGCTCCAGGTGAAGGGCAAAGACCTTTAGACATTTTAATGGATGAAGACTCGGAAGAGTTGTCATATCCTACAATATATTGCGGTATTAAACGTAACTGTAATGCCACAATAGGGAAAATAATAAAATCTGAAGTTCGGCGATATGACAGACGTTGTGCACGCGTTGATAAGATTTTATATTCATATAAGAAACTAGAGTTTGCCCGCATTAAAAATAGCATATCTACATGTTTAAGAAAGAAATTTGGGGCAAGACAATTGACAGCTGCTGACGCATTGGATGATCAGATAATTCAAAACCTAGTTCAACACGATGACGGCTATCACATTCTGAAAGGCATTCGTTCTTCTCCAGCCCATTGGGAAAGTGAAAAGAAAAAGGTTTTGGCAATGATAAGACAATTTGGCCTATCAACTTTCTTTATTACATTATCCGCTGCAGAATCTCAATGGCCAGAATTAATAGTGATTCTGGTAAAAATTGTCGAAGGAAATGACATTACTGAAGAAGAGGCAATGTCTTACAGTACGCAAAGGAAATATGAGCTTATACGAAGGGATCCGGTTACGTGTTCCAGATATTTTGACCAAAGGATTAGACATTTATTCAAACATTTTAAAACCAATGGCGGGGTATTCGAAGAACATCACGTTGTGAAACATTACTGGCGGATTGAATTTCAACAACGCGGTTCTCCGCATCTTCATGGTATTTATTGGTTACATAATGCACCACAATTAAATATTTTGGATACTACATCATTCCAACCCGTAATAAATTTTATTAACAAATTCATTACGACTGATTCCTCCAATATAAACGTCGAACCCTTCATCAACGTTCAGCGACACAATCATACTAGAGCATGTCAACGGGAAATAAGAGGCCAAATGTTTTGTCGTTTCCACATACCACACCCCCCAATGCCAACTACAGAAATCTTATTGCCTTTACCGGATGATATAAACCCTGATCAACTTAAACAACATAAAGACAATTTTGAGAAAATGCATACATTATTAAATGCAAATTTTACAAATATTGAAGAAAACGAACTTCAAATATTTGAAAGATTTTTATCTGACAGTAGAATTGGAATGAGCCAAGAAGAATATATTATGGCAATAAGATCTTCAATAAGAAAACCTCAAGTTTTCTTGAAACGGACATTTAGGGATAGGTCAATAAATGCGTTCAACACAAAAATTTTATCAATGCAAAGATCAAACATGAATATTCAATTTGTGTTGGATGCATATGCCTGTATCTCATATATTGTCAATTATATCAATAAGTCAAATAGGGGAGTTTCCAGACTTCTACAAGAAGCTATTAATGAAATCAGAGGGGGCAACTATTCCGTCAAAGAAAGGCTACAACACATTGGAAATAAATTCATCAATGCTTCAGAAGTATCCGCACAAGAAGCATCTTATAATATACTTGGTATGTGTATGTCACAGTGTAGTAGCGCCGAGGTCTATATTAATACATTTCCACCGGAAAAACGTGTCCGAATGATTAAGTCAAAGAGGGACTTACAAAACCTTGAAAAGGAATCCACTGACATTTTTAAATTAAATATTCTGGATCACTATATCCAACGTCCCGACATTTTAGAAAATATTTGCTTGGCACATTTCTCTGCATATTATAGTTATTCTAGGAAATTGAGAAAATCTCGATCCCAAGAAGAAGACGATGATTTCTTTGAGAATGATGATGCTAATTTAGATCAAGTTGGAGCTCTTATCCGATTGAGAAACAATTCGGGATATGTTTACAAAAGGAACAATCCGGCTATTATACGGTTTCCAACATTCAACGCTCATACAAACCGGAATGAATATTTTCAATCTCTCGTGATGCTGTATTTGCCTTGGAGAAATGAAGCAGAAGAAATATTGCAGAATGACAATGAAAATACTTGTCTGGTCCATAAAGATGTAATAGATGCAAATAGGTTGCAATTTGAAATGTTTAAAGCAGGCGAGTTGGACGAAATATTAACAAATGTACAAGATGAACATAACATTACCGCTTATAATGGAGGCGATAATGTTGCTGCAACTCAAATGCTTGATAATGAATTTCGCGCATTGGCAATACCTGAAGTGGACACCGATTTGAATATTTTTGATGTTGAAGGTAACAGTGATACCGACAGAAGAGAGGATGTTCGATTTATAAAACTACCTCCCCTAATCAGCGAAAACGACCTTCTTGCCGATGTTAAAGCCCTTAATAACAAACAGCGAGCATACTTAAATCACATTCTTCAAAATGTAGTTGAGAAAGTAAATTTCTATGAATATGTAGGTGGTGGTGCTGGTGTTGGAAAAAGCCGTTTAATTAGAGCCATTTATCAAACTATCACTCACAGACTCAACTCTGTTCCTGGTAGTAACCCAGATCTACCTAAAGTTTTATTAACCGCTCCAACTGGATAAGCGGCATTTGGTATTGGAGGATCCACATTGCATGCATTGTTTTCTCTTCCTGTAAACCAATTCTCGGGGGAACTACGTCCTCTTAGCAACGACACGGTTAACTCTATAATTGCAAAAATATTTAATTTGAAACTAATAATTATAGATGAAATATCTATTGTAGGATCGAGAATGCTGGGTTATCTTGACGATCGACTAAAGCAAATATTTAAGAACGCTAATCCATTTGGTGGCATTTCAGTTCTAGCGTTTGGTGACTTTAAACAACTTCCGCCAGTTGGGGATAGATGGATTTTTAGTGACAACACCTCAAATCCCTACGGAGCTATTGTTGGTTCTAGGTTGTGGGATCTTTTTCAGTTTTATGAGTTGACAGAAATAATGCGTCAAAGGGAAGACTTAGCTTTTGCACAAGCCCTTAACAGAATGTCAAATGGAGAAATGACATCTGAAGACGTGAACATATTTAAATCAAGAATCGTATATGATTCGAATGATGTTCCAATTGATGCAATTCATTTATTTCTTTCCAATGAAGAAGTGGATAACTACAACATCATGAAATTAAATCAAATACCTTCAACATTGTTCATTTCAAAAGCTCATGACTCTATTAAATGTAATACTTTGAATCCTGACCAGAGAATATGTATACTAAACAATGTTGCCTCATTGTTTAGAACCGTCTTGGACTCCGATTGAAAAGTGTATAAGATCATTTCAGTTCAAACGAAATAATGACATTTGCATAGAGCGTCGACAATTTCCTTTGGTTGTAGTTATCACGGTTCATAAGAGTCAAGGCGCCACATATGCGAAAGTTGCTGTGCACACTCGTAGCCGAATGACCAGAGCCGCTCTCTATGTTGCATGTAGTCGTGCCACAAATGCATCAGGATTATTTATAATTGGATCGTTCAACCCTCCCAAAGCCTTTCAAAACTCAGACCCGGTTAAAATTGAACTGGATAAATAAAACACCAATAAAAAATTTAAGTTAAACCACCACTTTCTAAATTCTGACGAAAAAGAAATAAAAATATTTTATCAAAATATTCAAAGTTTTCGCGCTCACATCGAAGATATTAGTACCGATTGTACTTTTATAAATTCAAAACTTATTTGTTTGGTTGCAACATGGACTTTCCCACAAGAATCCTGTAGTATAATGGGATTTTCTGAGGTATGCCGAATTGACTGTCCAGGCAGGAAAAGAAATAAAAGTGGAATTATCATATTCAGCCAAACTGATATTGCGAATGACGTAAGAATACTTTTCAAAAGAGATTATAGTCAGGGATCTCAAACTTTTCAAGTCACCGCTATCAAATACAGAGATCTAGAATTAAAGGTACTATACCGAAACCCCTCTTTTCCAGAAGCTAACTTTAGACAACTTCTATTTGAGTGTATTGATGCTATTAGATTAGAACACAATGATAAAATATTAATTGTTGGCGATTTCAACATATGCAGACGAAGCATACAGAGCCTAACAGAGACAATGTTATGTAGGAAAGGATTTCAACCTCTTCTTGATAAAAATGTGTGTACAACTAAGCATGAAACTCAAATAGATT
Source organism: Musca vetustissima (assembly GCF_032173495.1). Classification (NCBI taxonomy): domain Eukaryota; kingdom Metazoa; phylum Arthropoda; class Insecta; order Diptera; family Muscidae; genus Musca; species Musca vetustissima. Next base: position 168,471 of record NW_026875686.1, on the reverse strand, counting down.
GGGTTTTTTCTAATATCGTGCAAGATGACATAATTTGCAAAACATATTCGACTATACATAGTCATCATGACGGTATTGCAATCGCGCTGTAGAAAATTTAGTACACAATCCTAGTCGCAGTGTTATTTGGTATATATTCAATATGATAATCAATATTGATCCATATACAAATAATATATTCATTAAATAATATTTATGGTTTTAATAAAAATGTTTCTTAAAATTTGTATATACTTTTATGCTCGATCATAAAATAGTACTTATCCAAATTGTATAAGATTCGTTTTATAGTATGTATTCGTTATGAAAAATCATATCGAAATGCATATAAAAAATGTTTGGTTTATGTTAATTGATACATTTTATATAAACAAAAATGTTATACAAAATTGACATATTCTACTCCACCTGGGAATAAGCCTTGACGTGGCGGTGGAGCTAAGTACTTCCATGATTGGAAAGAAACTAATTATCCCACCAAATTTAACAAATTACTTATATTATTATTATAATTTAGATTCCATTATTATGCATGTACATACAGTTTATTTAAAATAAAATGTTATAAATCAAGTACTTCCACAATTTGTAGGAAAGATTTAATTATTAAAATTTTCGTTTTGTTTTTCAATATTTTGTGGTTTTAGGATACATTTTTCAATCGAATTTATTGTAATTTTATATTCGAGTTATTTATTGGAACCCTGTGGTTTATGAAATATCTCTGAAGACATACATGTAGTCTAAATATGTCTTATTTTTGTTATGGCAATTGAATCCCCTTGGGGACATTTCAAAAAACTGTCAGTATACCTATGGTGGAGGGTATAAAAAGTTCGGCCCGGCCGAACTTAACGCCTTTTTCACTTGTCCTTTATAAGATAATCGTTATATTAACGCAATAACCAACAAGACATAGTGTAGGCATATCGAGAAAATTCAAATAATCATACTTTGTGGTGCTTGTGCTTCATTTTCAGCGCAACAAAAACATAAGAAAAACTTTGATATTTTGTGCTTTGCTTTGTGCACAGTTTTCGCTACAACAAATCATTTACCTACCTCATTCGCAACAACAAATCGCGATATTCATTTGTGATTACCCTCATCAGCCGTCGTACTTGTCAACAAACAATACGTCATTCTGTATTCTGGCGCTTTATTTACTTGCATACATCATCGCATATTTTGTTTTCTGCACTTTTCACAAGTCACCTGTTATCAGACTGAATAACTCTTTATTAACGGCAAATCATCGGTTCCTGAACTGGATAACCTGTTTGAATCACCCTGTTGCTCATATATTTCTTTTGTTTCAAATCACCCTGTCATTTCTTTGATTTCACTCAGTGTTCGGAAATAAACAATCTTTTTGTAATTTGAATCAATCAACAATACATACGAATTAATTAAAATGTCTTGTTTGAATAAAAATTGCAAAATAAAATCTGATACAGGAAGAATCATAACTTGTTGGCTGTGTCACGAAAATTCTCACATTAAATGTAGCGACATTTCTGGTCTTGTTGCCGATGCCATTTCGAAAAATAAGGGAGTTCATTGGGCTGCACTGACTGCAGAAAAATTGGTGTAAGTTTTTACCGATTTTTCCAATCGAAAAAGAAACTTTTTCTAGAGATTCAAGATGAAACGGCCAAACTAACTAATCGAATAGATGACTTTGGCAAATTGTTTGAAAATTGTACTTTGCTGGATAACCTGAAATAACCTCAGTCAACTCCGAAACGACGGAAATCAGCCAGAAATTTAAACAAAGATAAACGTTTGGAAAACGAGAACAATGAATCCAATGCTCCGTCGACTTCAAATCAATCCTCAAATTCTACATCATTCAACATGTCATCGCCAAATTCAAAGACCTCTAACTCAAATAATGATCTGCCTTTAAACTGTCAGCCAACAAATAATGTATCTAACATGGTGTCTGAAAACCTACCTATAAGTTACGCAGGAATAGTCAACAATCCTCCTGCTGCTCTTTTGAATGATGAACACCCTGGTATTATTACACTTAGAACCATTCCACCGAAAAAAAGTGTTTTTATAACCAGACTTGCAGCTGAGACTACGGTTGAATCAGTTGACCTTTTCATAAAGTCGAAACTTGGGCAAACTACTGATATTTTAATTCATAAATTTAACTCAATTCAACAACGCTCAATTTCATCATTTAAAGTTACTGTCTCCGATAACATATATAACCGACTTATCGATCGTGATTTTTGGCCAGAATATACAATTGTTCGTGAATTTATATACAGGGAAAGACAAAGACCCGTTAATATTGGTTTCATACCTGAAAATACCGAACATGTTTTAAAAAACTAAGTTCTATCAATAATGACGCTATTTCCATTATCTATCAAAATGTCCGTGGTATTCGAACCAAAATATCAAAATTGTATCTGGAAAGTTTTACGTTTGACTATCATATCATAGTACTCACTGAGACCTGGCTAAATGAGACAATTATAAACTCAGAAATTCTGTCAAACAACTACCATATTTTCAGACGTGACCGTGCAGCAATGGTGGTGGCGTTTTAATAGCTGTCTCTAATATGTTTACATGTGAATTGTTGGATACCGATTCTACACTTAACATTGAGTTTTCTGCCGTTCGAGTCAAATATAATTCTAAGAAAATGATAATATTATGTTCCTACGTTCCACCTTCGTCTCCCCAAATAACATGAAAAACATAGTCAAGCTTTTAAAGCTGTTTTACAAAAAGCTAAACCTGAGGATTTGTTTTTTGTCTTGGGTGATTTTAATGTACCAAATATTTCGTGGAATTTTCTGCCCGAAGATAAAGACTTAATGCCTGCAGATATACACAAATCTTATGAAGAATTTTTCCACACACTCTTTGATTTTGGTCCATTTCAGGTAAATTCTATACGTAACTCCAGCCATAAGTTACTAGACCTTATTTTTTGTAAATCAAGTAGAAGAGTGTTACGTTAAACGAACTGATCCACTAACATGCCCCGAAGATCAATACCATCCGACAATAGAAATGAACGTCGCCATTCCAACAAACAATAAAGTCGAAAAAAAAACCTCGTATCGAAAAATTCTTATGTTTTTCTAAAACAAACTATATCATCATTTTACAAATTTGTCAATTCCAAACGTAAAGTTAACGCTTTTCCTGCAACTCTAAAATATGTAAACACTGAATCATGCGACAATACTAATATAAGCAACGTATTCGCAGATTTTTCCACTACAACATACTCAACTAAAAGCTATTCTAAAAACATATACCCTTTTCAATTGAACTCTAACCAATCGATATCAATGACACAGTTGGACAGTAAAATGGTTTCAAATGGATTGAAGAACTTAAAATATGGATATGATTTTGGACCTGATAAGATCCCAAGTTGCATTCTAATAAAATGTGCTGAAGCTTTTGTTTTACCCTTAACTATGCTATTTAACGCTTCGATTAATCAAGCTGTTTTTTCCTCACATATGGAAAACGTCGTATATCATTCCACTATTTAAAAGTGGAAATAAATCAGATGTTGTTAATTATCGTGGAATTGCAAAATTGAGTGTAATTCCAAAGCTCTTTGAAAAAATCATCACTGATAACATTTACCATCATGTTAGTTCCCTTATATCTCCCTATCAGCATGGATTTCAGAAAAAATGTTCCACAGTAACGAACCTTCTACACTTTTCAGCCATAGTTAATCGGGGATTTATTCGAGGAATGCAAACCGATGCTGTTTACACGGACTTCAGCAAAGCATTTGATAAAGTCAATCACAAGCTGTTACGATTAAAACTAGAGTGCTTGGGACTTACTAACAGAAGTCTCAACTGGATTTCTTCATACCTAAGAGATAGGACACAAAATGTAAAATTTAATAATACCATATCGAGAAGTATTGCAGTTTCTTCTGGAGTGTCACAAGGCAGCCATCTAGGTCCTCTTTTATTTTCTTTATTCATAAATGCCCTACCTATATATCCTAATGTATGCTGATGATGTGAAATTATTTCTCAGTTTTTCGGACATCTCAAGTAATGACTTGTAACAACATGATTTGAATTCGTTTACGAATTGATGTAATATTAATATTATGAAGATAAATTACTCGAAATGCAAACTCGTGAGATTTACAAGAAAGAAGTTAATTGATACTGATTACACACTTAACGACTACTCTCTGGAAAAAGTTAATGAGTTTGTGGATCCAGCAGTTCTTTTGGATCGTAAACTGAATTTTAATTCGCACATGTCAATAGCAATAAACAAAGCCAAGTCAGTGCTTGGATTTATTAAACGGTGGAGTAAAGAGTTTATGGATCCTTATGTCACAAAAAATTTCTACACAGCGCTCGTTCGCCCTATACTGGAATACTCTTCGATCATATGGGATCCTATATATATTACACACAGTGATCGCATCGAATCCGTTCAAAAGCAATTTCTTCTTTTCTGTTTACGGTACTTAAACTTTTCGATTCATAATCTTCCATCATATACAGATAGACTTTCCCTCATCAAGCTGCACCGATTTTGACCAAACTTTATGTACATGCTTTATGGGCCGTGAGGAGTGTTTCTGTCTAATTTGCTAAAATATACATCATGTTAACAAAATAAATATGTTTGAAATAAATTTTACTTTTGTCGTTTATAGTTATTTTATTTTTTACGAAATAAAGTTTGACAAAAAAACAAATACATATACATTTCTATTTGACAATTTTTTATACTCAGTCATTTGATTGTCTTTGTGTATTTTTTTATTGTTCATTCGATTCTCATTGATAGAACATAACTTAATTGTTACAACAATCTAATTCGAATTCGAGTAAGTACCATTCGTTCAAATAGACCCTCGATCGTTTTAGGGAAACGCCTTGCATTTAATTACGATCCAACAATTGATTATAGTGCACATCCAAATATTAACATCGGTAACATGGATCAATTATGTGTCCATTGCAAAGCATTTAAATATAAAAAGGAAACACCTGGCTTATGTTGCGCAAATGGCAAAATAAAACTGCCAGAACTAAGTCTACCGCCGGAACCATTGCTTTCATTGGTGTCTGGAACAACACCACAATCAAAGCATTTCCTAACTCATCTACGGGGTTATAATAATTGTTTTCAAATGACGTCATTTGGTGCTGGCAATATAGTTAGTGAAAGTTTCATGCCAACATTTAAAGTCCAAGGACAAATATACCATAAAGCGGGATCCTTATTGCCTATTCCTGAAGAAGAATACAAATTTTTGCAGATATATTTCCTTGGCAATTCTGAAACAGGGGTCACCACCAGATGTGCAATTGCTACGGGTCTACACCACGACAGTGTACAATCATTACAATATTTATTCCATCAGCATAACGAATTGGCGAAATTATTTAAAGTTGCAATAGACCGAATGCCATCCGATAATCATAAAATAGTTATAAAAGCTGATAAAACACCAGTAGTGAGCGTCCACGACGATTTAATGTACCAACAATAAATGAAATTGCTATTGTAATTGCTGGTGACCAGTTGGAGCCAAGAGATATTATTTTACATCGATGAAATGATCAGTTGCAACGTGTACCTGAAACACTTCGCTCATATGATGCGCTCCAATACCCAATACTGTTTTGGCTACCATTTTCAAGATTAGCTATAAAAAAATTATTTACTAACATTATGGAAGCAACTATATTAACTGGTAAATACAAAGGTGAAGTCGTATTGATTCCACGAATACCAATAATGCCCGCAGATATGCCGTTTTCATTTAAACGTATACAATTTCCAGTACGCCTGGCATTTGCCATGACCATAAATAAATCACAAGGACAATCACTGCAAGTATGTGGACTGAATCTTCATACTTCATGCTTCTCATATGGACAACTATACGTTGGCTGCTCATGTGAAGGCAAAACCAAAAACGTAGTTCACCAAATAGCATTGCAGTAAATAAATAGTTTTAATTTGAATAACATAACTAAAACATAATTTATAATCATAAAATTTTTATTTTCTTCGAAATAAAAATCTGCCATGACTTTGCAACGTAACCAGACTTGCAATGAAAATATAATTTGAAGGCAAAACAACGTTTGCCCGGGTCGGCTAGTTTGAAATAAAATGAACCTAGCTACTTATGAGTATGTGGTAATGTTTGATGATTTTGCTTGTGTAATTGGTTGATGATTTCGTTTTGTTATGCTGTTTGTGCGTATGTAGCATAACAAACAATTGTACGTTGTAGAAACAGAACAGAATCCTATTCTAATATTCGCTATGATTACTCGAAGGACCATATGTTAGGGGTTTCCAAAATTGTAAAGGAAACAACAAAATGGATTTGGCTCATTCATTAGAGTTTAGTTAAATTTAGAGAAAATATGAAAAAATAAACGGTAATTCAAATGAGCAGATTGAAATAAAAACGATAAAATAAAAAACTAAAAACTTGTTGAACAGTGGGTTCAAAAATTAGCTAAGTGAATTTCGAAGATAATTATCATTGAACATAGTGCGGATGATTTCTTCTGCATTCAACAGTCTTAGCACATTTATATTTTTTGGTAAATAATCAGTATTACCTTTATGCAACCGGAAATAATTTACAAAGCTATAAATATTTACAACATTTTATACACTCCACTATAGTATAGAGGGTATATTAATTTTGTCATTCCCTTTGTAACTCATCGTAATATTCATTTCCGACCCTATAAAGTATATATATTCTTGATCAGGGTAAAATTCAAAGCCGATCTAGCTATGTACGTACGTCTGTTGTAATCACGGTATCTTCTGAAGGAATTGAGATAACTCGTCAAAATTTTGCATATAATATTTTGTCTGCAGGCAGGTCAAGTTCCGCCATTTTTTCGATATCTTGAGATTTGTGAGCGCGCTTTTCAACCTAATCCGATGAAATTTGGTATATTGGGTATGCAATTTCTTCACAAAAATTATAAATATAGGTTCATTTTCGAGTTTTCCAGTTGAATTCGCTGTAATTTGATATTTTGTAGTCACATATGGTAACAAATATTCGACCCCTTTTAGGGGTAGTTACCATATAATCCCCTTCTTATATTAAAATTGTTAGTCGTATTCTACCATCAGTTTTGCCCTACAAACTATGGAATTCTAAGACGATTTAGCCATCGGTTGTAACCATTTCCCTTTCTAAGGAAATCGTAATAAAAAACACGAACCTGATAATAATGAAATATATCGGCGAGCATTTATGCATCTCCCCTCCTGAAGGAAAGAATTGACACACAAAACAAAAATATTGGGTTCGAAATTGACATATGTCGGTCTCTAATTAGTTAATTAATCATATAACTTTAACCCCAAATATTCGCTAATTCCTACACTATGTAATCTAACTTTAAATTGCAGAAGTTTGAGGATTGTATATTCCACCATGCGTTATTAGTATCAGTCCACGTGTTGGGGTTTTCATTAAAATTTGCTGAAATTTGTATTTGGTGTACAAAATGGTTTACATAAATCGGTTTGTAGAATTGTAGCAAAAATATTAAAAGGCAAAAGAAGAAAAGAAAACAAAAAAATCTCCAGGCACTCACTGAAAATTTTAAAAAATCGTAACTCACCCTACAATCTGTCGTAATAAAATATTTTTTTTTGCCAATATTAACATATTGAATTTTAATTAATATAATTAAATAATAATTTGTGATCGTGTGTACCCTATAGTCCGTGCACACTACATCCTTCGATTTTAAAAATTAGCGAATATTATTGAATTTTGCAAATTTTTCTCTTTTTCAAAAAAAGTTTTAATTTTTTTTGGAAAGTAAAGAGTACAAAATAATTTGAAAAGTTCGGGAACGGCAATCTAGTAAATATGCCAATATTATATGACAATACTTCAAAATCAACATAACAGCCAATCAGAAGTAGGCATTCCTGTTTACCATTTTTACTCGGCCAAATTTCTCGAGTAAAAAGTACAAAACATTTTATTTTGTGCTCTCTTAAATTTGGTTCAAAGCTTTACTAGTTTTGTGGGTTGAGGAAAGGTTTTCATGCGTTATTAGTATCAATTTTGGGTTTTCATTAAAATTTGCTGAAATTTGTATTTGGTGTACACAATGGTTTACATAAATCGGTTTGTAGAATTATCGGTATAGGTTCTGTTTAATCTAAACATATTTTTTATTAATTTAATTTTTTGTACGTTAGAATTTGACTACATATCAGTTGTATGCATCTCTGTGATTTCCATCACAAATATGCATTGTCAAATTCTAAAGAGTGACATCTATGATTCAGCGCCACTTTGCAACTCTCTAGCTTCTCTCGTTGCTTTAAACGTCACTTATTTTTCGTTTTGGATTAAGTCCAGCCATCAGCATGAATTTTATAAGTAATATTATTTACGATAATATTTCGAATTTTTTCAATAAACCCACTGTCAATATTGACATCCAAAATTGGATTTCCCTTTTGTTTTATTTATTTTTATTTTTCATATTGCTACGCAAAAATTTGTTCCTGAACGATCCGGATAATTTAATTTTTCAGGACAATTAATACAGAGGTTTCTTCTTTTTAGAAGAAAACTAACACCACAATATCACCAATCTCATCCTCACTCATCACTCATTCTTTTATTTAATAATAATAAAAAATCAAGGTTCGTAACTCTATTTAAGAGTGCATTCGCGAATGATTTGTTTTCTTTAAATTTACAAAAAAAAAAAAAAAAAAAACATCCAAACAAACATAACCTGGTCGTCTTACAATACGCGGCTTGTTGTTGTAATTGAGAATCGCTTCATACCCACTCGGTCGTATACAAAGTGATATTTCTCTACGAGAATAAAATAAAACAAAGAAAAAAATAAAACTAGTGAGAACAGTGAAAAAGTGCCTACGTTGCTTCAGTGTTTTTTTACATTTAATAAATATACAAATAAAATAGCCTAAGCAGTGTTTGGATAGCAAAAATATTAAAAGGCAAAAGAAGAAAAGAAAACAAAAAAATCTCCAGGCACTCACTGAAAATTTTAAAAAATCGTAACGCACCCTACAATCTGTCGTAATAAAATATTTTTTTTTTTTTTGCCAATATTAACATATTGAATTTTAATTAATAAAATTAAATAATAATTTAAATTTTTTGAAAAAAAAATTGTTGTGATCGTGTGTACCCTATAGTCCGTGCACACTACATCCTGCAATTTTAAAAATTAGCGAATATTATTGAATTTTGCAAATTTTTCTCTTTTTCAAAAAAAGTTTAAATTTTTTGGAAAGTAAAGAGTACAAAATAATTTGAAAAGTTCGGGAACGCAAATCTAGTAAATATGCCAATATTATATGGCAATACTTCAAAATCAACATAACAGCCAATCAGAAGTAGGCTGTTTACCATTTTTACTTGGCCAAATTTCTCGAGTAAAAAGTTTACAAAGAGAACACCATTTTGTTTTGTGCTCTCTTAAATTTGGTTCAAAGTTTTACTAGTTTTGTGGGTTGAGGAACGGTTTTCGAGTAAAAAGTTGCAAAACTTGTAAAATTAGTAGATTCTTTTAGGTTCTGGAACGGAACTTTTTAAAACTTTGTATATTCCATATACGCTTAGAGAAATTTTTGAAATTTTCAGTGCACTGAAAAAAATTGATATTTTAAAATTTTTCGCATTTCTGGAAAATTCTGATAATTTTTGTTGTTTTATTAGAAAAAAGGGTTTGTATTTACGATACATCAGTGATTTTTTTCGATTTCAAGCATTCTGCTCTTGATTTGTTGAATAATTTGAATTTTCATTAAATTTTCATTGAGAAAATAATTGTTTTTTTACGGTCATTGTGATTTTACGGTCACATTTTTGACTTTTAATCCCTTTTTCATAAAAATCATTGTTTTACTTCCACACTTCCCACAAGTGTTTGAATAAATATACAAATTGTGTTAATTTTTCTTCTTCGAGGAATATTATTTTTTTTTTATTTTTGAATTAATTTTTTATCAAAATGCCTTTGACTCCACTAGACTTCGTCATCAGAGCCACTGATGCTCTCGTAAAATACGACGCATGCATCACCTCCCTCCAGGAGGAAGATCTCCACGTCTATGCCTTAGAAATTCAGGCAACTGAAGCTAAGGAACTTTGGCGTAAAGCCAAAGATTGTTATGAAAAATGCATGAACGAGTTTCCCACAGAAGAAAATCCTTCTGAAGAAGAAGTTCTCTCGGTTGAAAGCAAATATAAGGTCGCTTTTAAAGCATATGTATCTTCCCTCAATAGAAAGGTTGATTTGCTTCGTCCTACACCTAAAACTCCAGCTAAAATTAGTAATCCACCGGTCACTTCACGAGTGACGTTGCCTCAAAATGACGAAACCGCTTCGGTTTCTGGTGTTTCGCACCAAACAGTTACTATTGCTGATGCTACTCATATTTCCCTTAATTATAGTTTTGCACACAGCATCAATCTTCCTCCTTGTGATATTGATGTTTTCAATGGTGACATTGTTACATGGCCAACCTTCCGGGATTTCTTTTCGGCTGTGTATATAAGTAATTCTCGACTTAGTGACATAGAAAAAATATGTCATTTAACAAAAAAAAAAAATTAGTGGTGAAAACAAAACTGTTCTTTTGGCCACAGCGATGGTGAATATTGCTCACCAGGTTATTACGTATCCAGCTCGTGCTTTAATAAATCCTGCTTCTGAAGCATATTTTGTTGCAGAAAGGTTACAACAGCGTTTTTGCATAGCCACTACTTCAACTCAAGCTACTATTTCCGGCGTAAACCAATCAGTTTCAATAATGTCACGAAAATTGTGTTCGCTGTGTGTAGGTTCTCCCGTAGACAGTACGCTCTTTATGGAAATGACAGCATTAGTAGTTCCTACTATTTCAGGCAATCTTCCTTCGTTTTTCCATCAGCAGGGAACTTGCCGCCAATATGCCAAATCTTCGTTTGGCTGATAGAAATTTGTTTGATTGTCGTCCAGTAGACATTTTAATAGGAGCGGATTTATAGCCTAAAATACTGCTGCCGGGAATCCAATCTAATATCTTGGGTTCCTTAATAGCACAGAAAACTGAATTCGGCTGTGTCATTACTGGTCCAGTTCCTACGAGTGGCATAGGTCTCTCTATTAATATTACCACATTTTCAACAAATGTTAAATTTTTTCCCGAAGATAATCTTAACCAGACTATCCTTCGTTTTTGGGAATTAGAAGAAATTCTAAAGCGCACTTTATTGTCTCCTTTGGAGCAATACTGTGAAGATAATTATAAGCGCACAACATATAAGGACTCTAATGGCAGATACGTTGTATCTCTTCCAATAAAACCCGAATTTAACGGTCAAATAGATCTCGGACATTCGAGGACAAATTGTCTACAACATTTTCTTTGCAATGAGGCATCACTCCTTAGAAAACCTAACGTTAAAGAAATATATGATAAAGTAGTTCTTGAATATTTAAATGTAGACCATATAAGGCCAGTTTCGACTACGTCGACAAATTCAACAGTATGTTATTTGCCTCATCATCCGGTCATCAACCCATAAAAACAAACTACAAAACTAGAGCGGACATATAATGTCCGCTCTATCCTAGAGCCACTTCCCCTCAAACATTTAAAAATTCACAAATTCTTAATTTCGTGGAAACAAGTAGTTCCAAACCTCTGGGCATTATATGGAATGCTCAATTAGATATGTTTTATTGAATCTTTATGTTTCTTGTTGGGCTTTTTTGGTCAGATAATTTTTTATGAAAATAAAACTATTTTTTCCATATTTCGCTCGACGTTTCGTTGGCTTTTTTCCAACATTTTCAAGAGCTGATTTTATGATTCTATTGACAAAATAAAAATGAAGATGTAATTTCTTTCATTACATTTTAAATATTGCACTTATTTTTAACTTACTTTAATTATTTGTAATTTTTCTATTATTTACTTAGATTAAAAAACGGGACTCCACCAACATTTATATAATAAAAATAAATAATAAAATAAATAATAAATAAATATATCACAGTTAAAAATTAGGTATATCACGGAACTGGTGTTAACTAATTGCAATAGAATACTGAAGCTTGGTATTGTCTTTCTTTGTGTTTATTGATCTGGCTATTCTTTGTTGTATTCGCAGACTTTCTAATGTGTATCGTTTGTTTTCATTTTTAGCGTTGTCTAATATTTTGACGTTCTTAAAGTCAGCTGTGTGGCCAGTCTCTTTTATATGCTGTGAGTGTGCTGTTTTTTCTGTTCCTTTATTTATGTCGTTTTGATGTTCACTTACTCACTTTACCGCATTTGGGGGTGGTAACTATTTTTCTTCAATATTCCTTCGTATTTTTCGATGTTTTTCTTTATGTATTGGTCGTCTGTGATGTATTTTATTTTGTTTAAAAGACTTCTCGCAGTATTTACTTTCATATTCTTTGGTTGCGTCGAGTGGTAATTTATGATTCGTCCTGATGTTTTACTTTAATGTCAAGCCCCTTATCCACAAACCTAATTATACAAAACGGGAAGCGCGTTCCGCAATTCCTAAATTATTTGATCCTGTAGGTTGGTTAAGCCCAGTAATTATAGCAGGAAAAATTATTATGCAATGCATATGGCTGGAAAAAATTGATTGGGATGATTCTCTTCCGTATTCGACGGAAAAAGAGTGACAGAACTTCGTTGAAACATATCAGGGTTTTAATTCTATTCAAATACCTTGCTGGGTGAAATATAAGCCTGATTGTGTAGTTTGGAAAAAATAGTCGACTTATAAATAACGAAAATTTTTATAAATAATATGAGTTCGATTGCGCGGAAAAAGTTGAAATTGGCACAAAATATGTCAAAAGGTAATAGTTATTTATATTTAGTTTTATATTATATTATTAATCTGATTTCGGTTCTAAAAAGGAGAAGTAATAACTACAGAGACCATACTAAGTAACAAAGAGGATAATAAAGGTAAGCAATTTAAGAAGACATAAGTTCTCGCGTTTATAAAATATTATATCTTTGTGCATATGTTTGTAACAGGCAAAAGAAAACTAGATAGACCCACAGTTCCTTTTGAGAATATGCATAGAATCACTTTCTGAGTGGATTTATACATGTCCGTCCGTCCATCAAATGAAATTTCGGTGCCTGTTCCTTAATGGTCTTGGGAGAATTTTGTAGCGACGGAATGCTTGATTTGGCATTTCCTAGTTGCCGGATGAATTCAATGGAGTACGTCTTTGAAGACAAATGATTGCCATTTTGGGAAAGCAGCAACGATGAAGGACTCGTTTTTCAGCAGAAAAACGCTCCATTTCATAAAAGTCGCCATACTTTAGAATAGTTAAAATAAAAAAATATATTTAAAGTATGAACTGGTCCGCATGTTCTTCCGACCAGAATGTGATCGAGAACATAGGGGGAATCTTAACTCGTCGTGTCTATGCGGAAAACCGCCAATACCAAAATTATATTTAAATTTCGTTAAAATCAGTAAAACACTTAATGTTCTACCTCACACCGCTCCCGAGATAACGCCCGTAAACTTTGAGAGCTTCTTTTAAGCCTACCTAACAACGACTTTGCTGTGATATGCAATATGGGGTTGTGAATGATTAACATATCTCCTTGCTAATGCGGTTCATAATAGATTCACATTTATTCCTATATTCCTATATCATCTATTCCTGAAGGCTTTAAATAATCACTTAGAGTAGTTACAAGTAGACAACCTCTTCAAAAGTTTGTTAATTTTATGTTAATTTTATAGTCATTTCGCTTATAAACGATAGGGGAGGAGGCATCCTTGAACACTAAACTTAACGTTCTTCGACGTCAAATTTATATGTAGTTGACAAACACGTTCCATATGTCGGTAATAATCAATAATTGCAGAAAAATATCTGTTAGAGTGGGCTTTGCAAACTACTCCGTAATTATCATTCATCCTTATAACTTTCAGTAATTCGGAGTGCTTTCAAAGAAAATTGCAATATCTATTTCAGTTATCCGATATTTTCAGTTATACGAAGTTTCACTTATCCGGAGTAAATTGTGGGCGACTAACCTAAAATTAAATGGTGCAGGAAATCTATTTCACTTATCCGATATTTTCAGTTAAACGACTTGCAGTAAAGCGGAGTCAACTGTAGATTGATTGAATACAGTTATTACTTTTCTATGACACATTTTTCACACCTTCTTCTTCCCCATTATCTACTGTATATGAATACATTTTAGGACCTAATGCAACAAATTCTAGCATTATTCTACCACAATTTTTAACCTTCATCATACCTATTACTTTTTTATTCCTAAGTGGTATGTTATATATATTATCATGTGGATATGAAGTAAAGACCAATATCACATCCTATATAACTATATACATCTTCTGTATATATATTATATTTAAAAGAATCTGTATCCATATAATTCAAGACCATCATTTCACCAAATTTCTTTTTCATATACTGATAATGAAAATCGTACATTTTCCATTTAGCTAACTCTAATATACAAAAACCTAGATATATCATTTGTAAATTGTGAGGTGCTATGAAAATTTTGTTTTCCTATTTGCGACGGAGCTCCTAATTTGTTTCTATTAACATTCTCCAATGAGTTATTAATTTAACGGCTTTTTGCTTATCAGTGTTTTACCAAATACAAAGTTATTTAATCACTTGAAAAAAAAATTTAAAAAACGTTAGTTGCATTTTGTCTTTCTTTAGTATGAAATGAATGAAATTACTCGATGTACTTGTTTTAATATCAACCCATTATCTAGATAGTGTCTCAACGTCATATAATGCATTGCATTTGCATTATTATATTTTTATCCCTTAACTTTTTTATTCTCAGAACAGAATGGTAAATCATTTATGTAAATCAATGGGGTATTCAATACCACACTCATATCTAACCTACAAGCGAATTTGCTTCACAATTTCGAATTGTTTTTGCATGTCTAATCATGTCGTCAGGTTTTAACCATTAAAAATTGCATAGGGGAGCCCATCCATATAAATTATTGACATCAATATAAAACAAATAGCTTGAGGGACAATTTTTGTCGTAACCTTTCATATACTTATTATTGGCTTTTGGTATACCTTCTAGAGCATTGGGTGGCACCTCCTCGAATGATATTTTTAATAAAATTGAACATATCTAAATTGGTTAATAATTCTAGATTCACCTCTGTATGCCTAAGCATAGCATCAAATAATAACCCAGGGGCGGTGTAAAACTGAAGGGGTCAAATATGTTTACCCGACTTTCTGAAATTTTCGAAAACATCAGTAAGAAGAAGCACATCCGTTTTCAAATATAATTCCACATATTTGTCGCATGGTTATAATCATTAATACTACATGATTTTTCATTAAGACTACTATAAAATGCTTCAATAGGTGGAAGCACAGACTCATTCAACTTACTAAAAGAATTTAAATATTCATAACAGAATATACCTTTCTTTCTCATAAGATTAAATCCACTATCAATAGGGAAATGTTTTCTTACAGATATTAATTCTGCATTTTCGCAATAGAAAGCTAATGCATCTAAAGTAGATGACATAAAAATAAGTGAATCTAAAAACCTATATTCTAAAGTATTTTTATAACCCATATCGATTGTATGCGATGAAATTTACACCTGTTTATTCTGAGGAATTATAGTTGTACTACCAGGTATTGTCTTTAGAAGTTCTTTAAGAAATAAATGGCAATCATATGATGAGAAATTATGGAAAAAATAGGAATGAATTTGGGAATGGCATAGTTCAAGTTACACTCGTTATGTGACAAACTATCAAATATGACAAACTATCCCATCAATAAATGATGATTTCTCTGAATTCTCAGCGTCCTTACCTGAACATGTAAAAAACCTATCAAGCTTACTATCCAAAGAACATTTGATAATGAAGCCATATGCACATGGGACATGTTTACTTATTTTACCGTTTTCCCTTAAATGAAGATCTGTTATCAAATTGTTGACCACAGAAATTGCAAACAAAATTCATGGGAGCCATTATTATAATTTTTTACAAAAAAAAAATATTTTTCAAATATTTGAAAATGAGCTGAGTCGAAATGTAATCCTTGTAAGTTGAATTTCCATACAGTGAAGGTCTTTTCAATTTTCACATGTGTGTAGCCTTTCTTCCGAGGTAAAACATGATTGAGGAATCAAGACTGGAAGCAGTTTTTTCCATTTTCTAAATCAGAATTATATTTATATTATTGTGTATCACGATCGCGTTTTCCTCCCCCCATTTTTTGTTCATTTTCTTTTTTCCACACAAAAGGTTCCATACCTGTTTAGAATATTAATTAGCAACAATATAAGAACATAAATGCACTCTAACGCCGGTGGTTTAGCAAACGGTAGCAGGTATCTCTTAAACTAATACCTGCTAACAAGAAACAATGTTTTCTTTCTTTTAAATACATACATGTCTGGAAACGAATATTTTCTCTGAGCCAGCATCCACACGAGCTCTAATTGTAAAAAGTTGACCAGCATGTTGAATGTCTATGAGCGCTGTGGGCAAAATTGTAGTCCCTTCATGTTGCGCTAAATACATTTGGACATTGTCAACAGATGGTCTGGTCGGAAATTCTGTCGAAACAGGTTGTTCACTATTTGTTGGTATAATAGTATCTGGGGATTTATATCTGTTTTCAAAATTGTCAAGATGTAACATTGAATGATATTTCTTGTTACACTTGAAACAAGTCTTCATGCTTGAAATGATTTGATGAAAGGCAATTGGAACTGTATTTATATGAGTAAACATATTTAATTCGATCGTTAATCGAAAGTGATTTGAAATAATTGCATTGCCTTAGCGAATGATTTTGATTGCATTTCTTGAGATATATTTTTGTTTCTCTGAATCTATGTTAGATAAGAACGATTGAGATTTTTGAGATGTAGCTGGAATATCCTTGGAATGTGATTTTCGAAAAACGGATAAAGATTCAATAATTTCAATACGAGTGGAGAGAAAATTTACATTTGAGACCAGGTTGGTAATTCTTTATGATTGGTAAGGGAATCTTCTCATGCTCGTAATGTTTCCTCTGGAAGTATTGTTAAACAAAGATGCACTAGAATTGGTAGTCTCAACTTTATGTTAATTCGATATTGTATTATTCTAAATGATTTTGGGTATTCGTGTTGAGCCGTTGCGATTCCAAATAAAACCTTCATATGTTGATGAACCAGAATTCGGGAATTTTCATATATGTTTACCAAAGCTTTCCAAGCTAGATTAAAACCTTCGTCTACCAAATCGAACTTTTTAACGATTTGGCTAGCTTCCCCCCTCGTCTTGCCACGAAGGTGGCTGTTTTACAAAAATCTGCTACAACATTATCATCCTCTGCCGTCATTCCTTCCACAGAATGCTCAGTAATCCTTGACCAGCGCCGTTCCAATTCGGCTTGCTTCATCTCAAGTAAAGAAATGTTAACGTCTTCATTTTTTTCGGTTCGAACTCCTTGCGAAAGGACATCAATTAATTGTATTCGAACATTAATTTCCTTATTGCTGCCATTTTTATTAACTTTTGTGATCAAAATTCCTCTTTTTCTTTTAGCGCTTTTTTCTAATTCTTTAATTTGTATAAAATTTTGTTATTCGTGCTGATTTTATGGTTTCTTATGTTGGCCGAGTTTGCTTATTTTGGGATCTTTTGGAGTATTTTCCATCAAAATTCCATTTTTTTTCCCCAAAAACCAAAACAAATTTGTGTCAACTTTTATACCCTCCACCATATATTAATTTTGTCATTCCGTTTGTAAGTCATCGACATATTCATTTCCTATAAAGTATATATATTCTTGATCAGGGTAAAATTCTAAGACGATCTAGCCATGACCGTCCGTCTGATGTAATAACGCTATATTCTGAAGGAATTGAGATAGGGTGGTGAAATTTTTTGCCTGCAGGGAAGTTCGAAAATGGGATTAATCGGTTCACATTTAGGCATAGCTCCCATATAACAGTACACCCAATTTTCGGTATTTTGCGGTTCTTGAGCGCGTTTTCCAACCGAATGTGCCGAAATTTGGTACATTGGGTTCCTATTGGGTACTAAATGTCTCCACAAAATTATGATTTTAGGTCCACTTTTTCTGCTAGCCCCCATATAACGGTACCTCCTAATTTTTAGTATTTTGGGAGATTTGATCGTATTTTCCACCGAAATGGCTGTAATTTAGTATTTTGAGTTCTTAATAGGTACCAAATCTCTCAAAAATATTATGAATATAGGTCCATTTCATTTCTCATCAGCCATAAGGCTGAGTGTATAATTATTCATTAAAAATTTCTGAAATTTATATTATGGTTTATATAATCGGTTTGTAGAAATTTCGGTATAGGTGCACTTTTTGATATTTTCATTTGAAGTACCTGTCAGTATATCTATGGTGAGGGTATCCAAAGTTAAACCCGGGCGAACATAACGCTTTTTCACTTGTTCTATTTCAATTTCCCAAGATAGTTGAGCACTTTTGTTGTTGGACTTCTGCACTTTTCACTGTTGTTGTATGTACTCACCAGGAATTTTTTTGGCCTTGGAATTTTACGAACCGCTAACATTTTTCTTCTTCTTACTTGTTGGTGCTGTAATTGGGTGTTAAATTTATTTTTATATTTGTAATAATGAAGCGCAAACTTTTTTCTTCTTCTTCTTGATTTTATTTTGTTGTTTTTCGTTATATATTTTTTCTTCACTTTACATTAAATTTATGCTTTATTCCTAACTGTAGAGAAAAAAAATACAACAGTACCCACAATCGTTTTACCTTTTTAGATAACGATGGTGTTTCGATGATGAGTTTTTATGATGATTTACGTATGCTGATGATTTTCTTTTTCATGATCAAATGTTTGTATTGTTTTTTATATTAATTTTCTTTTTATTTAGGTTTTCAATGTATTTTTAATGTGTATTTTCCAACAGGGTGTAGGTTATTTTCGTCTTTGACGATTACTTGATTTTTTTTCAATTTTGTTTTCACTTTTTCTTTCGTTTTCACTTTGTTTTTACAAGTTGTCTCTTTTTTGTTTTTATTTTTAATAATTTTGCTCAGTTTATTTTAGTTTTTTTTTACAGTTTTTTGCAATTTTATTTTTCGGGCTCACAACACCTCGACCGAACAGATTAGAAAAACTCTGCTTCTTCTTCTATCCTTGTATTGATCGAATAAATTGAAACCAAATTGAGTGATACGTTTATACGACTATGTGCTATAAGTGAATTACAACTTTTTTATGTAAATTAATTACGGTATTTATGTACTTCAATGAAATTTTCCGTATCTTTAAATAATAATAGTTTATGTTATATGGAGTTATACAGCCAATATTTGGTTTTAGGGTACATATTTTGCAATTATATTTAAAAAAATCTCCGTTTATTTAATTGTGTTCAAACATATCGTTGAAGCAAAAATGTCAATACGCACTGTATTTACCTGCTCAGTTCGTCTACTTAAATTTTTTACCAGGCTGGCTACTTATGAGTACAGTCGACTCCGCTATACTGTAATTCGCTTTACTGAAAAATATCGGATAACTGAAACTCAGCTCCTCCACCATTACATTTTTGGGTTGATCTCTCAATATTTACATCGCATAACTGAAACTCCGCATAACTGAAAACATCGGATTACTGAAACTATTGTAGAAGTCAAAAGTTGTTGTTTCCATTGAAATTACTCCGCTTTACTGAAAAAAGCACTGGCATCTGTTTTTCAATAGCTCCATAATGACATGTAGTTCAAATCAGTGCAATTACACAAGAACAAAATTACATAAAGTGTAATACTTGATATCGATAAAAACAGAAACAAAACCTATCGATAGCGTGTGAAATCAGCTGATATCTGTTTACTTGGATAGGTGAAAACAACAAGAAAACAATTATAATAATTAAATATTTCCATATTAAACAGAAATGTCCAGCAAATATAAGTGTTTATCTTTTAAAGACAAACTAGAAATGAGTGAGTGAAATCGGGAGTTCCTAGAAAAGAAATTTGTGAACATTTTAAGTGTAGTGCAGCAACAATCACACGAATTATTAAAAATAAACAGACAATTGCCAATGTAGTGTATAAGAACAAAAATGTACTGATGAAAAGGCAGAGACCAGGAGCTAATAAAACCGTTGAAGATGCGTTACTAATTTGGTTTAAAGATATGCGTTCTAAACAAGCTACAATAACTGGGCCATTATTATTGGAAAAAGCCAAAGATTTTGCCAATAAACTCAATGTCGACTTTACACCATCGAATGGTTGGCTAGAGCGGTGGAAGAAGCGCGAGAATATTCACTTTAAAAACATTCATGGAGAAAAAGGTTCTGCTATTATAGTAGACGCCAAAAATTGGATAGACAAAATTCTTCCAATTTATCTTTCAGAATATTCTGCAGATAACATATATAATTCTGACGAGTCAGCATTATTCTACAAACTTTTACCAAGTGGAAGCTGAGCCAATAAAGGAGAAATCCCATCTGGACAAAAAATGTCAAAAGATAGAGTCACGCTGTTGTTCATAACAAATTTAACAGGAAATGATAAATACATTTATTGTGTAGGAAAATCTAAAAGCCCAAGATGTTTTAGAAATAACGCAATTCCAGTAAATTATTATTCCAATTCAAAGGCATGGATGACAAAAATGTTATGGACCGAAATATTAAAAGACCTGGACATGCAGTTTAATAAAAATTATAAAAAAAATTGTTCTTTTTGTTGACAACGCATCATGTCTCCAAATTATGGATGACGTTATTTTAAGCCATATAAAATTAATATTTTTGCCACCAAATACAACATCTCTTATTGAACCCCTTGATCAGGGTATAATAAGATCATTTAAATCGCATTACAGACGTCGTTTGATATGGAAACAAATTTTGCATTTAGAATGTGTGTTGCCTCCAGAAGATTTTTTAAAGAAAATTGATTTATGGGTTGGATTACATATGATAAAATTGTCCTGGAACTGCGTTACGACAGAATGTATTGTAAATTGCTTCAAAAATCGGGTTTTTCTTTAAATCAAGATACAAGTTACGACGTTGAAATTGTGGATGAAGTATTTGGTATCAATATCGAACACCTAATTAATGCAGATGAAAATGAACCCTGTTGGGAAGTTTGACAGATGATAGTATTGTAGAGTACATAACCCTTAGTACACAAGAAAACTCTGACGAAAATGTTGTACTTGAAGAAGACACCTCTGCTAAACCCGCCTTAAGAGATGCTTTTGCTGCAATTAATGTTCTTACTGATTATTTTCGAGACAATCCTGAAGCTCGACAAAAGCTGTACGACCTTGAAGATATAATGTGTCAAGTAAATATTAAAAAACTTACACCAAAAAATATATAGAAGAATATTTCCATTGTAGTAAATAAGACTGATTTTTTAAGTTAACTTTTTTTACTTTTAATGAAAACACTGAGGTCTCCTTAATTTATTTATCAAATTAGTTTTTTTTTCATTATACGACAAAATGTCAGTTATTTTACTATTTATGTTATGATCTCTTTAAAAAAAATTTTGTTTAACTCATAAAAAGTGTACATGTGTGTTTTATGAATTTGTAGAATAGGCATTGGATTAATAAAAAAATCCGTGATTATAAATTCGGATGACTGAAATTATTTTCAGTTATAAGAACTCCGCTTAAGTGAAAATATCGGATAACTGAAACGGACATATTGATTTTTTTATTTTCAGTAAAGCGGAGTCGACTGTATGTGGGTCACTTTAAATATGCTTTTATAATTGTATGTTGTAGAAACAGAACAGAATCCTATCCTAATATTCGCTATGATTATTCGAAGGACCATATGTTAGCTCCCCTGTGGTCGTAAACCTGGAGTTTTTACATTATAAGGGGTTTCCAAAATTGTAAAGTATACAACAACATGAATTTGGCTCATTCATTAAAGTTTAGTTAAATTTAGAGAGAATATGAAAAAAATAAACGGTAGTTCAAATGAGCAGATTGAAATAAAAACGATAAACTAAAAAACTAAAAACTTGTTGAACAGTGTTTTCATCAATTAGCTAAGTGCATTTCGAAGATAATTATCATTGAACATAGTGCGGATAATTTCTTCTGCATTCAACAGTCTTAGCATATTTATATTTCTTGATTGAAAAATAATCAGTATTACTTATATGCAACCGGACATAATTTACAAATCTATAAATATTTATAATAATGTAATTTATGCCTACTTTTTATACCCTCCACTATAGTATGGAGAGTACATTAATTTTGTCATTCCGTTTGTAACACATCGTAATATTCATTTCCGACCCTATAAAGTATATATATTCCGATGAAATTTGGTATATTGGGTATGAAATTTCTTCTCAAAAATTATAAATATAGGCCTATTTTCGGGTAGCCCCATAGAGGACACCATCAATTTGCGGTATTTTGGGGATCTTGAGCGCGTTTTCCAGTCGAATTCGCTGTAATTTGGTATTTTGTAGTCACATATGGTAACAAATATTCGCCCCCTTTTAGGGGTAGTTACCATATAATTCTCATCTTATATTAAAATAGTTAGGCGTATTCTACCATCAGTTTTGCCCTACAAACTATGGAATTCTAAGACGATTTAGCCATCGGTTGTAACCATTTCTCTTTCTAAGAAAATCGTGATAAAAAACACGAACCTGACGATATGGAAATATATCGGCCAGCATTTATGCTGGCCTCCTGAATAAATGATTTGAATATATATATATATATATATATATCGGGCGTTAATTAATCATATAACTTTAACCCCAAATATTCGCTAATTCCTACACTATGTAATCTAACTTCAAATTGCAGAAGTTTGAGGATTGTACATTCTACAATGCGTTATTAGTATCAGTTTGGCGTTTTCAATAAAATATGCCAACATTTGTATTTGGTGTACACAATGGTTTTATGGCTTGTAGAATTATCGGCATAGAAGTGTTTTTTCTTCGTTTACAAAAAGTTATATTCCAAAAATATACAGACTTCCGTCTAACAACACCGTCACGCGTTTTTGTTGTTATTCTCTTCGAGAATAACTTCACTGCATATTCTCATTTAGCGATAATACGACAAAAAAATAAACGAAACAAAAAGTGCAGTGAACCACTCAGTGATAGTTGTTGGTGTCATAATTTCCTTTAAAATAATATTCCTATTGTTGTTAGAGTTTTTATTCAAATTCCAATAGTCCTAAGTTGAAAAGAATAGAGAAAATAAGGAATAAAACACTAACAAATTTACTAGTCACCAACAGTTGCTGAGTTGTAACAACAACTATTACCGTTTGCCTGCTTATCGCTGAACGATTATTCACACACACGCACACTTATATCGTAAAATTCGAATATGCAAGTTTCGCATCTGGGCGAAATACAAGTTATCATTACACCTTTTTAAAGCCACATAGCCCAGTATGCCGGATTTAACCAACGGCGAAACGCGTCGCATAATGCGTTTTTCTCCTGGCTTTCCTTTTCATTGCAAAATTTAATCATTAAACACACTTAAAACAATTTTATTGAATTTTTTTCGCGATTTTTTGAAAAAAAAAAAACTGAAACAGTTCGAAAATTAAAAGTGCGTGCACCCTACATTTAACAAAAATACAGTTTTCAAATTTTTTATTTATTTGGCTATTACGATATTAAATTTGAATAAAATTTTTGCTGATAAATTTTGTTGTTGTTGGACCTTGAAGTGCATTTTACAGTCCATGCACAGTACATTGGTCAACATTTTTAAATAATTTGAATGTTTTTTTAAAATATGTTTTTCAATTTATTTCTAAATTGTTGGGTTCCTCCGGAATAAAGTACAAAGTGTATTATTAGATACACATAAAAAAATTTAGTACACATAGAACAATTTTGTGATTTGTTCATACACTGTAAAAATTGCGGTTGATTTTTTTGTTTTTTGAAAATTTTTTGAGTTTTTATTGTATTTTTCGATACAATACGATACAAGATAGAAATTTGGTATTATTGTTTAAATCTCTACGATATTTCGTTTTCTTTTTAATATTTTCGTAATTTCTCATTGTGTTTCTACGAAACCTTTTGTTTGCAAGTAGAGATTTTATACTTTTTCAAGTTTGATTTAATTTAAATTTAGTTTAACTAAATTTTTGATATTTTCCATTGATTGAAGTTGAGAGTTTCATATAATTTTCCTACAATGTCGCTTACATCCTATTACCTATATTCATAGCCTTGCCTTGATTAAAAGAAAGGTAGATGAACTACGTCCTCAACATAATGTGTCAAATATGCCAAGTTCTCCTCGCCAGGGCGTAAATGACATTCTGTGTATTTCTCAAATTTCTTTTCCAGCTGAAGTAGAAGATGGCGTTTCTGGTATCATTAATGATAATAGTTCGCATTCCATGAATCTACCTCCTGTGACATCGATGTGTTCAATGGCGACTTTCTTTCGTCTCCAACTTTCCGGGACTATTTTCCGCCGTATTTATTAATAATAATAGGTTAAGCGACATTGAAAAATTATGTAATTTAATAAAGAAAACAGGTGGTGAAGCTAGAGATATAGTTTCAAAATTCCCATTGACCCATAAAAGTTTCAATTTAGCATGGAAGGCTCTTAAGGAAACATATGATAATGTTCGAATACTTGTCAATAACCAATTAAAGTTGTTATATGTTATTCCGATGATTGATAATGAAAAAGTTCAGGGTGGAAAAATAGTCAGAGCGCAATAAATGGGTGTATTTCTGCTATGGCGATCTATGAAATTTCTACGAGTGATTGGGATCCCATACTATTGTATACAAAGGTTGCCTAAAATTACAATCACGTTATGGGAACAAACGGTTTTTGTTTTATATTGCTTTCTTTCAGAGAGAATTCAGACACGTACGTGTCTGTAAGATATTCGTGGTATTACTCTTCTCCAAAGGTTGAAAATAAGGTTCGGTCCCATTTTTCCAAATCGGTCCCTTCCAATCCAGCACGTACTTCTACGGACAATTTCTGTGTGTTATGTCCTAACGTAACACATACATTTCGTTTTTGCCCAGATTTTCTAAAATTAGCAGTGGAGGGTCGTTATTCTGTTCTTCGACGATACTATTGTTGCTTGAATTGTTTATCCGTCGGTCATAAGGTATGAAATTGTGTAAGCATAGTTGTGGGAAGTGTAATAAGCGGCATCACACGCTTCTTCATCGTGAAATTTCCAGTCCTTCCAGACCAGTGAATCCGTCACAATCCCTTTCAAATGTTGCTTCAGCCCCACACTTCTGGTGCTACGAGTAGGCAAGTATTCCATGTTTCCCAAAATAGGAGTGACTTATTAGGGACAGCTATCATTCACATTATACACAATGGTGTCACATATTCTGTTCGTCCCTTATTGACCCGGCGTCTGAAGCTTCCTTCATTACAGAAAAACTACAACGTCAAATAGGCATATCAACCCAGGACAAAATAGCTAGGATTTCAGGTGTAAATCTGTTTCCACTACTGGTTCCCCAATCCACGAATCGTTGTTATTGCCCTCAACGGCGTTTGTTTTTTCAAGTATTTCAGGAAATTTGCCTACGTTTTCTGCAATTTCTGAGTTTGTTTCTCGGATGCCAAATATTCGTTTGGCAGATACGCAGTTATTCGACTGCAGACTTGTAGATATGTTGATAGGTGCAGATCTTTATCCAAAGGTAATACTACCAGGCACTCACATCAATATATCAGGTACATTAGTTGCACAGAATACGATTTTCGGGTGGATTATTACAGGCTCAGTTCCTAGTTCTCATGTCAGGGTGTATTCTACAACAATTTCGGACACAGTTTACGAAGCAAGGTACAAATCCCACAAACTATTCGCGACAATTTCAGCGTAAAAACCCCAAATTCTACAGAAACCACATGTTAATGTATAACATAATTGTTCTGTTTCTTATTGCCTTTAAATATGATTCATTAGATTTCGTGAAATGATTGCTCTATTTTCAGAGAGAAAACTTTCATACTTCGTTTTCTCCAAAAAATACAAAACGATAAGTCTTCATTCTTCTCAGGTTACATATCTAAATTTGTGGCCCATGTGCCTCATTAACTACAGTCCACATTCGCACAAGGTACAGAATCCAAGTCACTTTAGGTCGGATCTCCAATTCATGCTCTTCCAGAGCCATTAATAAATGAATCTCCTATGCATATCGTTAATCGGTTTAGAAAAAATAAAACGTCAACTCAACAATTCTACTTTCGGTGGATATGAGATTGCAAAAGGTTTCCTTCCTTATAATCGTTATAAGGAAATTTCCGAGACGCGATATACAGACGGAAGGTTTCGTAATAGACAACAATTTAGGTCGGTACGTTTATCCGAGGGTCGAGACTATGTATATATGGTGTTGTAAGAAGATATGTTGCCCTTCCGACTAACTAAACGTTGCTTATTATTATCGCAGCATCTTTTCATCTTTTTCGCAGAATGGAAAACATGAGCAGGATTGCCGCTACCCTTCTACATGAGCAAGATTGCGCTACCCTTTGACACACAAATGGCTCCGGCTATCAATATTAATAATATTAATAATCAGAAATATGAGGTCGAATCAATGGAGGCCACTACTATCCGGGAGATTGCACTAAGTCGTAAAGTAGTTAGTCCAAGTGGCCTTCAGTCAAAATATAGCGAAGTGACTCCTCTCCGGGAGACTGCATATGTAAAAACACAGCATCTCGTAAAATACAAAGCCAATTAAATTTATTATTTGAATGACTTATTGCTTGGAATATAGCTATAAATACGCAAAAATCATCACACGTAACATTTACACTAAGAAAAGACAATTATCCGGATGTTAATTTAAACGGATCGATCATACCGCACAACTCTTCAGTGAAATACTTGGGTATGCATTTAGATCGAAAACTGCTTTGGAAAGATGCAAAAGGATGTTTTGGCTGCTGGGACCAAAGCCTCTTTGGCGCTACGGTGTTCATTTTTGGGGTACCTGTAGCAATTCCCGTATAAGCATAATTCAAACAATACAATCAAAAATTGTACGAAGCATAACGGCCGCTCCGTGGTTCGTCTCCAAAAAAACTATTCACAATGATCTTGGCATCCCTTTTGTCGTTACTGAAATTAATAAGTATAGTACAGAATATCTGCAAAGATTAAGCAATCATCCCAACGCTTTGGCAATTATGTTACTAGACGAAACTAATGAAGTTGGACGCTTGTTTTAGATTTACCTTTCCGGCATTAAATATAGCTATGTATTATAAATGTATATAACTTGAATTCCATATATATATATATATATATTTGTTGATATAGGTAAAAAGCTTCTATTCCAAAGAAGGATAGAAGCCTCTCTTATATTTTCTTTCTGTTATGTAAAATACAACATTACTTGAAAAAAAAAAATTATTTTGTTTCATTTCTTTTTTATTGCCTCCGCAAACAGCTTAAATTTTTGGTATGTTCCCTATATTTTCATTTCAAGCATCTGTCAGTATACCTATGGTGGAGGATATCCCTTATTAATATTTTGCAAATCTTAGTATTTAATATTAGTTTTTGTTATCTTGAATTGAACGTAATACTTTTAAGCTATTATTGTTATTTCTGAATTAGTGAATAAAGAATGTAAAATACTATATCTGTGTGTTGGCTCTGGTATGTATGCATAGCTACGTCAGAAAGGATATTTGGGGATTGCAAAAAAATACTATATTGGACTACAAAATACAAAATGTTGCGATCGTGGTTGGGAGGGATCTCCAGGCAATATACTTTCTCGTTGCCTTACATCATCTTGGGTTTTTTCCCATGTCTTCAAAATATAACTCTCTCCTATTTACGTTGTGTTTTTTGTGATGCTATATTTCCTTATGTCGCCTATATCTTCTTTTCCTCTATTTATAACAAACAATAGCACGAAAATATTTATATTTGACAGTAGATACGTGGCATGAGAGTTGTTTAAGCAAGAATCGCTGTTTAAAATTGTTAAATAGTTAGCCCTTTACTAAAACTATTGTGTTTTGTTAATTTTTTTATTTTATTGCTCAGGAGTACGTACTGACTCTAGTGGGAGAATATCTTTTGCACTGTACCTGCCAACACCCTATAATGCTTCCATATAATGCGGACTTAACATTTGGTCCAATCGATCCGGATTTTGCAGCTGGAATTGGAATTTTATACTGCCCATAGACAATATTAATAATAGCAATCAAGAGGAAATGGATGAAGTTTTTTATGACGATGAATTGATGATGAATATTTAAGCTATTGATAACTACATTGTTTATAATATATAAAACAACTTATTATTTGAATTATAATGGTTTAATTTAATTTTTTGTAATAGATCACAAACCACAAAATAATAAATTTATGATTACTGATAAAATTCTTACAGGTTTTTATTTTGGTCATTTGACCTGTAGTATTTTAGTGTGGTTTAAGTTGAAATCGGATAGAGCATCTGATCTGATTAGAAAATTTTTTCTGAGTTGTTTCTAGCCTATAAAGACAAACTAGAAATGAGTGAGTGAAATCGGGAGTTCCTAGAAAAGAAATTTGTGAACATTTTAAGTGTAGTGCAGCAACAATCACACGAATTATTAAAAATAAACAGACAATTGCCAATGTAGTGTATAAGAACAAAAATGTACTGATGAAAAGGCAGAGACCAGGAGCTAATAAAACCGTTGAAGATGCGTTACTAATTTGGTTTAAAGATATGCGTTCTAAACAAGCTACAATAACTGGGCCATTATTATTGGAAAAAGCCAAAGATTTTGCCAATAAACTCAATGTCGACTTTACACCATCGAATGGTTGGCTAGAGCGGTGGAAGAAGCGCGAGAATATTCACTTTAAAAACATTCATGGAGAAAAAGGTTCTGCTATTATAGTAGACGCCAAAAATTGGATAGACAAAATTCTTCCAATTTATCTTTCAGAATATTCTGCAGATAACATATATAATTCTGACGAGTCAGCATTATTCTACAAACTTTTACCAAGTGGAAGCTGAGCCAATAAAGGAGAAATCCCATCTGGACAAAAAATGTCAAAAGATAGAGTCACGCTGTTGTTCATAACAAATTTAACAGGAAATGATAAATACATTTATTGTGTAGGAAAATCTAAAAGCCCAAGATGTTTTAGAAATAACGCAATTCCAGTAAATTATTATTCCAATTCAAAGGCATGGATGACAAAAATGTTATGGACCGAAATATTAAAAGACCTGGACATGCAGTTTAATAAAAATTATAAAAAAAATTGTTCTTTTTGTTGACAACGCATCATGTCTCCAAATTATGGATGACGTTATTTTAAGCCATATAAAATTAATATTTTTGCCACCAAATACAACATCTCTTATTGAACCCCTTGATCAGGGTATAATAAGATCATTTAAATCGCATTACAGACGTCGTTTGATATGGAAACAAATTTTGCATTTAGAATGTGTGTTGCCTCCAGAAGATTTTTTAAAGAAAATTGATTTATGGGTTGGATTACATATGATAAAATTGTCCTGGAACTGCGTTACGACAGAATGTATTGTAAATTGCTTCAAAAATCGGGTTTTTCTTTAAATCAAGATACAAGTTACGACGTTGAAATTGTGGATGAAGTATTTGGTATCAATATCGAACACCTAATTAATGCAGATGAAAATGAACCCTGTTGGGAAGTTTGACAGATGATAGTATTGTAGAGTACATAACCCTTAGTACACAAGAAAACTCTGACGAAAATGTTGTACTTGAAGAAGACACCTCTGCTAAACCCGCCTTAAGAGATGCTTTTGCTGCAATTAATGTTCTTACTGATTATTTTCGAGACAATCCTGAAGCTCGACAAAAGCTGTACGACCTTGAAGATATAATGTGTCAAGTAAATATTAAAAAACTTACACCAAAAAATATATAGAAGAATATTTCCATTGTAGTAAATAAGACTGATTTTTTAAGTTAACTTTTTTTACTTTTAATGAAAACACTGAGGTCTCCTTAATTTATTTATCAAATTAGTTTTTTTTTCATTATACGACAGAAAGTCAGTTATTTTACTATTTATGTTATGATCTCTTTAAAAAAAATTTTTGTTTAACTCATAAAAAGTGTACATGTGTGTTTTATGAATTTGTAGAATAGGCATTGGATTAATAAAAAAATCCGTGATTATAAATTCGGATGACTGAAATTATTTTCAGTTATAAGAACTCCGCTTAAGTGAAAATATCGGATAACTGAAACGGACATATTGATATTTTTATTTTCAGTAAAGCGGAGTCGACTGTATGTGGGTCACTTTAAATATGCTTTTATAATTGTATGTTGTAGAAACAGAACAGAATCCTATCCTAATATTCGCTATGATTATTCGAAGGACCATATGTTAGCTCCCCTGTGGTCGTAAACCTGGAGTTTTTACATTATAAGGGGTTTCCAAAATTGTAAAGTATACAACAACATGAATTTGGCTCATTCATTAAAGTTTAGTTAAATTTAGAGAGAATATGAAAAAAATAAACGGTAGTTCAAATGAGCAGATTGAAATAAAAACGATAAACTAAAAAACTAAAAACTTGTTGAACAGTGGGTTCATCAATTAGCTAAGTGAATTTCGAAGATAATTATCATTGAACATAGTGCGGATAATTTCTTCTGCATTCAACAGTCTTAGCATATTTATATTTCTTGATTGAAAAATAATCAGTATTACTTATATGCAACCGGACATAATTTACAAATCTATAAATATTTATAATAATGTAATTTATGCCTACTTTTTATACCCTCCACTATAGTATGGAGGGTACATTAATTTTGTCATTCCGTTTGTAACACATCGTAATATTCATTTCCGACCCTATAAAGTATATATATTCCGATGAAATTTGGTATATTGGGTATGAAATTTCTTCTCAAAAATTATAAATATAGGCCCATTTTCGGGTAGCCCCATAGAGGACACCATCAATTTTCGGTATTTTGGGGATCTTGAGCGCGTTTTCCAGTCGAATTCGCTGTAATTTGGTATTTTGTACTCACATATGGTAACAAATATTCGCCCCCTTTTAGGGGTAGTTACCATATAATTCTCATCTTATATTAAAATAGTTAGGCGTATTCTACCATCAGTTTTGCCCTACAAACTATGGAATTCTAAGACAATTTAGCCATCGGTTGTAACCATTTCTCTTTCTAAGAAAATCGTGATAAAAAACACGAACCTGACGATATGGAAATATATCGGCCAGCATTTATGCTGGCCTCCTGAATAAATGATTTGAATATATATATATATATATATATATTGGTATCAGTTTGGCGTTTTCAATAAAATATGCCAACATTTGTATTTGGTGTACACAATGGTTTTATGGTTTGTAGAATTATCGGCATAGAAGTGTTTTTTCTTCGTTTACAAAAAGTTATATTCCAAAAATATACAGACTTCCGTCTAACAACACCGTGACGCGTTTTGTTGTTATTCTCTTCGAGAATAACTTCACTGCATATTCTCATTTAGCGATAATACGACAAAAAAATAAACGAAACAAAAAGTGCAGTGAACCACTCAGTGATAGTTGTTGGTGTCATAATTTCCTTTAAAATAATATTCCTATTGTTGTTAGAGTTTTTATTCAAATTCCAATAGTCCTAAGTTGAAAAGAATAGAGAAAATAAGGAATAAAACACTAACAAATTTACTAGTCACCAACAGTTGCGTGAGTTGTAACAACAACTATTACCGTTTGCCTGCTTATCGCTGAACGATTATTCACACACACGCACACTTATATCGTAAAATTCGAATATGCAAGTTTCGCATCTGGGCGGAATAAATACAAGTTATCAACGTACGACCTTTTTAAAGCCACATAGCCCAGTATGCCGGATGAGCCGCTTAACCAACGGCGAAACGCGTCGCATAATGGTGGGTACGTAGGTTCTTCTCCTGGCTTTCCTTTTCATTGCAAAATTTAGATCATTAAACTCGACTCGAAAGAGTATAAATAATCACTTAAAACAATTTTATTGAATTTTTTTCGCGATTTTTTGAAAAAAAAAACTGAAACAGTTCGAAAATTATTTTGTAAGGTCGACCTCAGGTGCACCCTACATTTAACTAAAAATACAGTTTTCAAATTTTTTATTTATTTGGCTATTACGATATTAAATTTGAATAAAATTTTTTTGTAATTAATATTTTGCTGATAAATTTTGTTGTTGTTGGACCTTGAAGTGCATTTTACAGTCCATGCACAGTACATTGGTCAACATTTTTAAATAATTTGAATGTTTTTTTAAAATATGTTTTTCAATTTATTTCTAAATTGTTGGGTTCCTCCGGAATAAAGTACAAAGTGTATTATTAGATACACATAAAAAAAATTTAGTACACATAGAACAATTTTGTGATTTGTTCATACACTGTAAAAATTGCGGTTGATTTTTTTGTTTTTTGAAAATTTTTTGAGTTTTTATTGTATTTTTCGATACAATACGATACAAGATAGAAATTTGGTATTATTGTTTAAATCTCTACGATATTTCGTTTTCTTTTTAATATTTTCGTAATTTCTCATTGTGTTTCTACGAAACCTTTTGTTTGCAAGTAGAGATTTTATACTTTTTCAAGTTTGATTTAATTTAAATTTAGTTTAACTAAATTTTTGATATTTTCCATTGATTGAAGTTGAGAGTTTCATATAATTTTCCTACAATGTCGCTTACATCCTATTACCTATATTCATAGCCTTGCCTTGATTAAAAGAAAGGTAGATGAACTACGTCCTCAACATAATGTGTCAAATATGCCAAGTTCTCCTCGCCAGGGCGTAAATGACATTCTGTGTATTTCTCAAATTTCTTTTCCAGCTGAAGTAGAAGATGGCGTTTCTGGTATCATTAATGATAATAGTTCGCATTCCATGAATCTACCTCCTGTGACATCGATGTGTTCAATGGCGACTTTCTTTCGTCTCCAACTTTCCGGGACTATTTTCCGCCGTATTTATTAATAATAATAGGTTAAGCGACATTGAAAAATTATGTAATTTAATAAAGAAAACAGGTGGTGAAGCTAGAGATATAGTTTCAAAATTCCCATTGACCCATAAAAGTTTCAATTTAGCATGGAAGGCTCTTAAGGAAACATATGATAATGTTCGAATACTTGTCAATAACCAATTAAAGTTGTTATATGTTATTCCGATGATTGATAATGAAAAAGTTCAGGGTGGAAAAATAGTCAGAGCGCAATAAATGGGTGTATTTCTGCTATGGCGATCTATGAAATTTCTACGAGTGATTGGGATCCCATACTATTGTATACAAAGGTTGCCTAAAATTACAATCACGTTATGGGAACAAACGGTTTTTGTTTTATATTGCTTTCTTTCAGAGAGAATTCAGACACGTACGTGTCTGTAAGATATTCGTGGTATTACTCTTCTCCAAAGGTTGAAAATAAGGTTCGGTCCCATTTTTCCAAATCGGTCCCTTCCAATCCAGCACGTACTTCTACGGACAATTTCTGTGTGTTATGTCCTAACGTAACACATACATTTCGTTTTTGCCCAGATTTTCTAAAATTAGCAGTGGAGGGTCGTTATTCTGTTCTTCGACGATACTATTGTTGCTTGAATTGTTTATCCGTCGGTCATAAAGTATGAAATTGTGTAAGCATAGTTGTGGGAAGTGTAATAAGCGGCATCACACGCTTCTTCATCGTGAAATTTCCAGTCCTTCCAGACCAGTGAATCCGTCACAATCCCTTTCAAATGTTGCTTCAGCCCCACACTTCTGGTGCTACGAGTAGGCAAGTATTCCATGTTTCCCAAAATAGGAGTGACTTATTAGGGACAGCTATCATTCACATTATACACAATGGTGTCACATATTCTGTTCGTCCCTTATTGACCCGGCGTCTGAAGCTTCCTTCATTACAGAAAAACTACAACGTCAAATAGGCATATCAACTCAGTACAAAATAGCTAGGATTTCAGGTGTAAATCTGTTTCCACTACTGGTTCCCCAATCCACGAATCGTTGTTATTGCCCTCAACGGCGTTTGTTTTTTCAAGTATTTCAGGAAATTTGCCTACGTTTTCTGCAATTTCTGAGTTTGTTTCTCGGATGCCAAATATTCGTTTGGCAGATACGCAGTTATTCGACTGCAGACTTGTAGATATGTTGATAGGTGCAGATCTTTATCCAAAGGTAATACTACCAGGCACTCACATCAATATATCAGGTACATTAGTTGCACAGAATACGATTTTCGGGTGGATTATTACAGGCTCAGTTCCTAGTTCTCATGTCAGGGTGTATTCTACAACAATTTCGGACACAGTTTACGAAGCAAGGTACAAATCCCACAAACTATTCGCGACAATTTCAGCGTAAAAACCCCAAATTCTACAGAAACCACATGTTAATGTATAACATAATTGTTCTGTTTCTTATTGCCTTTAAATATGATTCATTAGATTTCGTGAAATGATTGCTCTATTTTCAGAGAGAAAACTTTCATACTTCGTTTTCTCCAAAAAATACAAAACGATAAGTCTTCATTCTTCTCAGGTTACATATCTAAATTTGTGGCCCATGTGCCTCATTAACTACAGTCCACATTCGCACAAGGTACAGAATCCAAGTCACTTTAGGTCGGATCTCCAATTCATGCTCTTCCAGAGCCATTAATAAATGAATCTCCTATGCATATCGTTAATCGGTTTAGAAAAAATAAAACGTCAACTCAACAATTCTACTTTCGGTGGATATGAGATTGCAAAAGGTTTCCTTCCTTATAATCGTTATAAGGAAATTTCCGAGACGCGATATACAGACGGAAGGTTTCGTAATAGACAACAATTTAGGTCGGTACGTTTATCCGAGGGTCGAGACTATGTATATATGGTGTTGTAAGAAGATATGTTGCCCTTCCGACTAACTAAACGTTGCTTATTATTATCGCAGCATCTTTTCATCTTTTTCGCAGAATGGAAAACATGAGCAGGATTGCCGCTACCCTTCTACATGAGCAAGATTGCGCTACCCTTTGACACACAAATGGCTCCGGCTATCAATATTAATAATATTAATAATCAGAAATATGAGGTCGAATCAATGGAGGCCACTACTATCCGGGAGATTGCACTAAGTCGTAAAGTAGTTAGTCCAAGTGGCCTTCAGTCAAAATATAGCGAAGTGACTCCTCTCCGGGAGACTGCATATGTAAAAACACAGCATCTCGTAAAATACAAAGCCAATTAAATTTATTATTTGAATGACTTATTGCTTGGAATATAGCTATAAATACGCAAAAATCATCACACGTAACATTTACACTAAGAAAAGACAATTATCCGGATGTTAATTTAAACGGTCATACCGCACAACTCTTCAGTGAAATACTTGGGTATGCATTTAGATCGAAAACTGCTTTGGAAAGATGCAAAAGGATGTTTTGGCTGCTGGGACCAAAGCCTCTTTGGCGCTACGGTGTTCATTTTTGGGGTACCTGTAGCAATTCCCGTATAAGCATAATTCAAACAATACAATCAAAAATTGTACGAAGCATAACGGCCGCTCCGTGGTTCGTCTCCAAAAAAACTATTCACAATGATCTTGGCATCCCTTTTGTCGTTACTGAAATTAATAAGTATAGTACAGAATATCTGCAAAGATTAAGCAATCATCCCAACGCTTTGGCAATTATGTTACTAGACGAAACTAATGAAGTTGGACGCTTGTTTTAGATTTACCTTTCCGGCATTAAATATAGCTATGTATTATAAATGTATATAACTTGAATTCCATATATATATATATATATATATATTTGTTGATATAGGTAAAAAGCTTCTATTCCAAAGAAGGATAGAAGCCTCTCTTATATTTTCTTTCTGTTATGTAAAATACAACTTTACTTGAAAAAAAAATTATTTTGTTTCATTTCTTTTTTATTGCCTCCGCAAAC
Source organism: Musca vetustissima (assembly GCF_032173495.1). Classification (NCBI taxonomy): domain Eukaryota; kingdom Metazoa; phylum Arthropoda; class Insecta; order Diptera; family Muscidae; genus Musca; species Musca vetustissima. The sequence goes on along the minus strand of NW_026875686.1, from coordinate 132,353 downwards.
AGCTTAAATTTTTGGTATGTTCCCTATATTTTCATTTCAAGCATCTGTCAGTATACCTATGGTGGAGGATATCCCTTATTAATATTTTGCAAATCTTAGTATTTAATATTAGTTTTTGTTATCTTGAATTGAACGTAATACTTTTAAGCTATTATTGTTATTTCTGAATTAGTGAATAAAGAATGTAAAATACTATATCTGTGTGTTGGCTCTGGTATGTATGCATAGCTACGTCAGAAAGGATATTTGGGGATTGCAACAAAAATACTATATTGGACTACAAAATACAAAATGTTGCGATCGTGGTTGGGAGGGATCTCCAGGCAATATACTTTCTCGTTGCCTTACATCATCTTGGGTTTTTTCCCATGTCTTCAAAATATAACTCTCTCCTATTTACGTTGTGTTTTTTGTGATGCTATATTTCCTTATGTCGCCTATATCTTCTTTTCCTCTATTTATAACAAACAATAGCACGAAAATATTTATATTTGACAGTAGATACGTGGCATGAGAGTTGTTTAAGCAAGAATCGCTGTTTAAAATTGTTAAATAGTTAGCCCTTTACTAAAACTATTGTGTTTTGTTAATTTTTTTATTTTATTGCTCACGAGTACGTACTGACTCTAGTGGGAGAATATCTTTTGCACTGTACCTGCCAACACCCTATAATGCTTCCATATAATGCGGACTTAACATTTGGTCCAATCGATCCGGATTTTGCAGCTGGAATTGGAATTTTATACTGCCCATAGACAATATTAATAATAGCAATCAAGAGGAAATGGATGAAGTTTTTTATGACGATGAATTGATGATGAATATTTAAGCTATTGATAACTACATTGTTTATAATATATAAAACAACTTATTATTTGAATTATAATGGTTTAATTTAATTTTTTGTAATAGATCACAAACCACAAAATAATAAATTTATGATTACTGATAAAATTCTTACAGGTTTTTATTTTGGTCATTTGACCTGTAGTATTTTAGTGTGGTTTAAGTTGAAATCGGATAGAGCATCTGATCTGATTAGAAAATTTTTTCTGAGTTGTTTCTAGCCTATAAAAAGACATGCAAACTAAATTTTACGATGTCGAATTTGATTTGAACCAAATTCGACACACTCAAAAAAAATCGTACAAAACAAATTTCATCACAATCCGTTGTATACTACGGATTCGGTGTATCTTAAACCTGAAATAAAATACATATGGGAGCTATATCCAAATCTGAACCGACTTCTTCCAAATTCAACACTTCTAGTAACAAAAAAAGTCAGTTGGGCCAATTTCCATGACGATTTTGTTGCCGCTATGAATTTTGCACAGAAAAAGTGGTCATTTGACCTATAGAGCGATGATCTGATAATAATTGGAATTATAAAAAGAGGATTGGACTACAATACAAAATGTTGCGATAGTGGTTGGGAGGGATCTCCAGGCAATATACTAACTCGTTGCTTTACATCATCTTGGTTTTTTCCCATGTCTTCAAAATATAACTCTCTCCTATTTACGTTGTGTTTTTTGTGATGCTATATTTCCTTATGTCGCCTATATCTTCTCTTCCTCTATTTATAACAAACAATAGCACGAAAATATTTATATTTGACAGTAGATACGTGGCATGAGAGTTGTTTAAGCAAGAATCGCTGTTTAAAATTGTTAAATAGTTAGCCCTTTACTAAAACTATTGTGTTTTGTTTATTTTTTTATTTTATTGCTCACGAGTACGTACTGACTCTAGTGGGAGAATATCTTTTGCACTGTACCTGCCAACACCCTATAATGCTTCCATATAATGCGGACTTAACATTTGGTCCAATCGATCCGGATTTTGCAGCTGGAATTGGAATTTTATACTGCCCATGGACAATATTAATAATAGCAATCAAGAGGAAATGGATGAAGTTTTTTATGACGATGAATTGATGATGAATATTTAAGCTATTGATAACTACATTGTTTATAATATATAAAACAACTTATTATTTGAATTATAATGGTTTAATTTAATTTTTTTGTAATAGATCACAAACCTCATTTGACCTGTAGTATTTTAGTGTGGTTTAAGTTGAAATCGGATAGAGCATCTGACCTGATTAGAAAATTTTTTCTGAGTTGTTGCTAGCCTATAAAAAGACATGCAAACTAAATTTTACGATGTCGAATTTGATTTGAACCAAATAAGACACACTCAAAAAAATCGTACAAAACAAATTTCATCACAATCCGTTGTATACTACGGATTCGGTGCATCTTAAACCTGAAATAAAATACATATGGGAGCTATATCCAAATCTGAACCGACTTCTGCCAAATTCAACAGTTCTAGTAACAAAAAAAGTCAGTTGGGCCAATTTCCATGACGATTTTGTTGCCGCTATGAATTTTGCACAGAAAAAGTGGTCATTTGACCTATAGCGCGATGATCTGATAATAATTGGAATTATAAAAAGAGTCCTGGGAAAGGCAAAATGCCACTATTGAAGGCATGAGGATGGAAGTCCTAATTCATGATCCTGGCAACATAAAGGAGTTGCAGGATATTGATGAAATATATTACTTATATGGAAAGTCCAAGAAGGAATTAGTCAGAAAATCAACAGTACTGAAGGATGGAAGCAGGCGCGTTAAGGTTCCAGATGTTATAATACCAGATTTTTATGAAAAAATTGAAGAATGGTCCGGACATCTTTCCAGGACATTTTTGAAAAGCTGATAAATGAAGATATCAGATTGTCAGCAGTGAAAAAAATGTTTCACTTAAAGGCACCTATAAAATGTGAAGCATTTAAAGTAATAAAGCATCTGGCTCTAGATGCTAGAAATTATGAATCAGCATGGAAAATCCTAAAGCAAACGGGAACAAGAGAATATTGTTCCAAACAACTATAGACAGGTTGCTCGAACACCAAATGATAGCAGGCAGATCCAATTGGCGCCAAAATCGGGGAAATAAAGAATAAAGAATATGAAGCCGTTCTTTGACGTGATTGAGAAGGCAGAAGACGTCATCAGAACGATGAGAGGGACATGCGAGAAGTTGCAGAGGTTTCAAGGTAAATACGAGCATATACTGGATACTCTGGACCGGCAAGTATCCTCCATGGAGAAGACGAATAAGTATCCATTTACCATAAACGTAAGACGATGAGCGAAGGGCCTTGGAGGACAACCTGAAAAATATGCTTGCCAATCAATAGAACCTGAAGTACCCGGTTAAACAACAGACTTCTGTGGTAGAATCTACAGTAAACATTCTGCGACGAACTACAGAGGAGGTCAACACGAATTTCAAAAATATCGAAGACAGAATTCGCAACATAACCGAGATAATGAAGGGGTCGTATTTCGTGTATCGGGAATCCATTAAGTTCTTTATGGTGCCTAAAGAGCTTCAGATAATTGTGGAAGAGAACGAGAATTAAAGCGTGTATGCTGTCGTTGCTGATAGACATCAATCATGGGAAGTTGAAGCCGCCGCTGCTTACTCCGGTTCAGCTGCAAGAAGAAATAGTTAAGATAACTGAGCACATTCCGGTGAATTTGAAGTTGCCGGGTAAGACAGAAACAAGGTTGCGGAGCGTATACAAATTGTTGAAGGCAAAAGCGACAATAATAAGATAACTGAGCACATTCCGGTGAATTTGAAGTTGCCGGGTAAGACAGAAACAAGGTTGCGGAGCGTATACAAATTGTTGAAGGCAAAAGCGACAATAATAGAGTATAACCTAGTTGCGTCTGTATGGATTCCGCTATTTCAAGATCATGAGTCCCAGTTGCATAAGATTATTGCTCTGCCTGTTCAAATTGGAAATACTAAGATGGTGCCAGTGCTGCGGAAAAGATTTTTAATATGCAATTTCAATATGGACACGTACCATTTATTGTCACGAGCGGAGCTGAATAATTGCCAGAAATTCGATGACTTCGAGTATGTCTGCGATGGTGGGTGGCCTTGGCTAGATGCGAACGACAAGTCTTGTGAAGTCTCGCCACTCAAGCCGCTTAACAACCCTAAATGTCGTCTCGAAGAAACTAACGTCGACTCGTATTGGGAAAAGTTGGAATTGGATAATAAGTGGATGTTCAAGATATTTGGGAAAACCTCAGGGCATCTCCAGTGCAAACCACACACACAGAAGATAGTGGAGCTGCCATTGCAGGGGGTGGTGGAGTTAGATCCAGGATGTACACTTCGGGCCCAAGGTACAACCATCTCCGCGCCGGTCAACGTGCAGTCGAAAAGTGTTATGGAGGGAAGGTCAATGCTGTTTACGGATATTGTGCAAATTACGGAGTTTAATGCGCAGCCAATGGAATCGCATATTCGTTCACCCCTTATAACGGTACACCCCAATCTTAGGAATTTTGGCGTTTTTAAACCCAATTCGCTGAAAATTGTTACAATGGATTCTTATTGGATACCAAATTTCTTCACTAAATATTATAAATATGTATTAAATATAGGGTAGCCCCCATGTAAGACACCCACATTTTTTGCCATTTTGGGTTTTTTTGGTGCATTTTTCAACCGAATTCGTTGTAATTTGATATTTTGTAGTCGCGTATGGTAACAAATCTTCCTACCAACCCCATTCTTATATTAAATTAGTTAGCTGATTAGTTCCGTGTGTAGCGATTATGCCTAAATATAGGCGTATTCTACCATAGTATAGGGGATAGTCGTTACTCGAAATAGTCAGTTTAATCCTACAAATTATAGAATTCTAAAACGATTTAGCCATCGGTTGTAATCATTCCGCTTCCTAAGGAAATTGTGATAAAAAACTCGAATGATGAAATATATCGGCCAGCATTTAGGCGTCTCCCCCATATAATTATACCTCCTGAAAGAAATAATTGAGATACAAAACAAAAATACTGGATTCAAAACTGACATATGTCGATCATTAATTAGGCATAGCCCTCATACATTTATAACCCCAAATATTCGCTAATTCCTACACAATTAATTTAACTTTGTAATCTAAATTGCAGTGGTTTGAGTATTGTATGTTCTACCATGCGTTATTAATATCAATCCACGCTTTAAGGTTTTCATTTAAAATTGCTGAAATTTGTATTTGGTGTACATAATGGTTTACATGAAATTTTGAAAATTTGCATAGGTTTGTCGTTTGTCTGGAGGCAGGTTAAGTTCGAAGATGGGATATATCGGTCCACGATTAGACATAGCTCCCGTCCAATTTTGGTATTTTGGCGTTTTGGACCGCGTTTTTTAACCGAATTCGCTGAAATTTCTTCTCCACAAAAAATTATAAATATACGTCCATTTTTCTGGAACCCCCATATAATGGAACATCCACGTTTTCAGTATTTTGAGGGTTTTATCGTATTTTTCCAACGTTATTTAGTATTTTGAGTCCCACCATATAATTATACCTCCTGAAGGAAAGAATTGAGGCACAAAACAAAACAATTGGGTTCGAAATTGACATATGATAGCCATTAATTAGGCATAGCCCTCATACAACCCCTAAATATTCGCTAATTCCTACAGTATGAAATCTAACTCTGTAATCTAAATTGCAGAAGTTTGGGGATTCTAACATGCGTTATTAGTATCGGTCCACGCTTTGGGGTTTTCATAACAAATTGCTGAATTTGTATTTGGTGTGAACAATGGTTTACATTAACCGGTTTGTAGAATTATCGGCATAGGTTCACTTTTTGTTATGTTCCCTAAATTTTCATTTCAAGTATCTGTCAGTATACCTATGCCTATGCTGGAGGGTATCGAAGGTTCGGCCCGGCCGAACTTAACGCTTTTCACTTGTTAATTTATCGTTTTACTATAAGTTATGGTTTACTATCGTTATTCTGACAGAAACAAAAGCAACTACTGTTTTTAATTAACTGTGTTTTAATTATTTGCTCATTTTATTTTTTATTTTTTTTTTTTTTTGTGGCATCAGTGCTTCTATTTTGTCGATTGAAATCCATAAGTCACTGGCAACGTTCCAAAACGGTGGATCAGCGTTTACCCTTGCTTTGGGGTCTGCCAATCAATCGACAGTCGTGCTGGACCTGGCTTGGCTACCTCAGGATTGAGGTTTTCAATGGGAATGCTTGATGAATTTGGCAGGATTGATATGTACTGTTTTGGTGTTTGTAGACTTGCCTAATTAGTCTGTCGGCGCTTTGAAAGTGCAACTGGCAATATTAATTTGTGAGATAGCAGGCACTTAAAAGTGCCTTCTGCTAAAGTATTTAAACTGCACTTATTTGTGCAAATATTAATATTGTTGTGATTGGTGCCAACAACTCAAGGAGCAGTAAAAAATTTCTGTTACATATAAACAAACGCAACGATATCATCTTAATTCTATTTTCTTATATCCTAATATCCTCAAAAGTAAACATTGTAAATATTTATATTCCAGTGACATATGTTTAAACAGCTTATATGAACTGGTGATACATTCAATAAAATAGGGTTGTACAGATGCGTCTATCTATAGCAAACGATTACACCACAGCTGCCAACACTCGGAATACACCTCCTACTATGAAAAATCTACGAAAAAGGAAACCAGACCCCCCAATGTTGACGCCCTGCTCAAACGCATGTGCGCACGTTGTACAGAACAGAACAGTTTTCGCTTTTGCGGATTTACCCAAGAAATACAAAGCCAATATTATTGCCTTACAGAAAATAAGAAAAACAAAAAAAAAGTTAAATAGCAGCACCAGAGTCAAGCATTTCCATACACACAAGGTAAAAGACACTTTTGAACGAAAAGAAGTCTGCACAAAGTTGGCCTGGCAATAAATAGGGAGAAGACCAAGCGCAACGCATCCAATAGACTCGGAACAACTGTGGAACTTGGGAAAAAATCTCCGGAAGGTCTATGGGCCGATCTGCGTCGACGGTGAATATCGTGTTGTGCGAATTAATGAGAGTGCCCCATCTCAAAAGGCATAAAAAAAGCGAGCCCACTGATGGTTCACGCAGAAGAGGAAGGCCACGAATGCAATGGAAAGATCAGAAGACACCATCTCGGTAAATGATCTTTCAAATTGGATGAGATGCGCACAAGGTAGAATTTTTAAGCTTGGCTTATGGAACAACCTTCGAGCCAGCTAAGAAGAAGACTTTATTGATTTGTTATGTTTATTACTTTATTTTTGTATATTTTGAGAATTATTTTTTATTCATGCCACTTTGTATTGTTTAATATTTGGTCTACTTTGGCTTTTTTAGTTTGGTCGTTAAGAAAATTGCAGCTTCTGTGGGCCTCGAAGTCGACGACGAACATACTGAAAACGCACATCTTGTTAAATCGATGAGCAGAATAATTGTGAAGTTCTCTACGATGAAAAAGAAAAAATAGGTAATGAAAAACTTGAAGGGATACAGAGGGATAAAACATTCTCGCTGACAACGATTGTAGCCCTACTAACAGATACATATATATCAATGATGAGCTGAAAGCAGAATGGCTAAAAACAAGGCGAATGAGAATTGAAGTTTGTATGGGTTAAAGATGGTCGTATTTATGCCTGGAAGAATGAAATATCGTATCAATTAATCATTGATATTTTATCTGATATCCGATATTGATCACAAAACCCCAACAATCGCGCTATTTCTATTTTTTGCGGTGTTTTTTTCTTGTTAGAGATACGCACAATGAAGCCCTAAACATATATACAAAGCCTATTTGTCCCCAATTTTTATATAAAAAATATAAAATAAATTAAGACTCAGTGTGGCATTTGTTTGTATGGATGCGTGTTTACTTTTTTAGGTAAGCCAGCTTAATCCCTTTCTTTTTGTTTTTAAAAAAATATAAAAACAACAAGATTTTTTATTTTTGAATGGGTTATGGTCACATTGATTACTTTCTGAAAAGGCAGAGAAGACTATAGTTTCGGATTTCGCCACAAATCCACATCAGTACTCTTAGTTTTTTGCTTGGGATATTGTCCCAGGTATCACTCCACTAAAGAAAAACCCTTCTTCCACAGTTTTGTCACATCCACAACGTCAAGCCTAAGTACTTCTAGAGAAGGCTCTTTTTGACAATTCTCTAAATGTCTCAGAATATGTTGTGGCCGAACATGTAACCATGTGCCATAACTCCACTCTTATGTGCCTCAACTATGCAGAGAATCAATGTAACATGTTTGTTGGTATCGTTGTAATGCAAAGACCATTCAAATGACCGTGATGTCGTCTATTTTTTGATTCAGTGTGGCTTTAGTAATAAAAATCTTGTTGTTTTTATAGTTTTTAAGAACAATCAAATGCCACACTGAATCTAAAAATAGACGACAGCACTGTCATTTGAATGGTCTTCGCATTACAGCGATACCAATAAAAATGTTATGTTGATTCTCTGCAAAGTAGAGACGCATAACTGTGGAGTTATGCACATGGTTACCTGTTCGGCCACAAAAATTTTTGAGACGTTTTGAGAATTCTCAAACAGAGCGTTCTATGGAAGTACTTAGGATCGACGTTGTGGACGTAACAAAATTGATGAAGAAGCGTTTTTGTTTAGTGGAATGATACATGACTCCCTGGGACAATATTTCCAAGCCAAAAACTAAGAGAACAGATGAGGATTCGTGGCGAAATCCGAAACTATAGCTCCCTACCTTTCACAAACGTAATCAATGTGACCATAATCCACTTTAAAAATAAAAATCTTTTATATTTTTTAAAAACAACAAGAAGAAATTAAATTAAAATATTTATTCACTTACATTTATTAAATAATGCTAATGAATGAAATTTTTGATTCATTAAATAAACTTCGTGGATTAAATAAAAATACCCATAAAATATCGATAATGTGCCCGAATAATTTTTCACTCTGAAAAAATTTCACTGAATTCATAACTCAAATCCAACATATTTAAGAAATTAAAAATAATAGTTATCATGGAAACTAATATAAATGGTGATGATGAAGATCAATTCTATCAATTCAAGAGTGTCACATCAATAATTCCTCGCTATAGGCCTTCAAACACAAACGTAGAAAAATTCATTGACGAGTTTGATCAAAGCCTAACAAATATCAATAATAAAAAAAACATAATATTAATAGGTGATCTGAACCCTGATATTAACTTAAATACCGTATCAGAAAAGAATTATCTGGATACATGTGTCTCTTATGGTCTTAAGTGTGCTATAACTAGTATAACTAGAGAATGTGAACGCATTGGAATTAAAACGTGCATTGATCATATGTTCGTGAGATAAAACTCTAGGAATAATATTAATTTAGCAATAATAGATACGAAACTATCAAAGCACTATAAGATATATGGATGTATTAAAACGGAAACAAAAACAAACTCCCCAAATTGACATCCGAAAATATACGATAAATACTTAAAAATTTAACACTTTTATAAGACAAACTTATTGGGCAAATATTTCGAACAGAATAAGTGGAACAAAGGAATTATTCGAACAAATATGCAAAACATTTAGTAATATATATATATATATATATACATATATATAAAGCAACTAAATCTAATAAGATTAAAACCAAAAAGAGAGGTGGACAACTTTGGTTAATGGACGAACTAATAAGTTACTGCACTACAAGAGATCATTTATATAAAAATACGGATATGCGAGCGGATAACATTTGTGCAATGGACCTTAAGAGTAATGTAGAAATCATAAACCATAGCAATCCTGATATATAAGCCTAAACTAATCGACTATCCGTCCAATCCACAAGATTGGGAGCAAATCATGTTGCGAAAATTATAAGCCAATATCAATTTTACCAGCCATCGAAAAAGTCATAGGAGAAATAGTCGTGAGGAGATTAAATAATTTTGTAACTAAATACAACATAATACACAAAAATCAATACGGATTCCAATAAGGAAAAACCATCAGTCAGCTTTTGAGAAATTTCACAAACGTTATAAACAAAAGTATATCTGAACAAAATGTCTAGTCATGTTCACCGATTTCAGCAAAGTATTTGATACGTCGCATCTGAAACTGGGATAAGAGGTTAATGTTTAAAATGTGTTAGGCCAATATATTAATTAGTAAGATGATGTCACGATATTGGTTTGGTTTTTGCTAGAATTTACTCATCGCCAATGGCAGTAATTGATAGTTTTCAATAATTTGGGTCCAATCTATGCCACGTTTCAAAATTTTTTTGAAGAAATTTTAGGTTTTATATGCTCCAATTACAGTGAGTGACGTAAATTCGATATGATGTAGCATTTTTGATAACGGATTTAGTTTCAGCACATAAATTACCTTGAAAACACATAGTCGCATTCATTATACACTAGAAAAAATTTAATTTGCAACTCTATGTCAAAATGGTTTTACGATTCATGTACAGCACAAGTAAGCTGTGAAAATATGAAGAAAAAGAATTCCATACTAAATATTATAAAATCTAAAATCTATATAGAATCTTAATTTTTCAACATAATCACGATTTTTTCACCATAAAAAAATGTAATTGTGTAGAATATTGAGAAATATTTTGTGTTCTAAATGACAAATAAACTCAGGAACTTTTATGATTCGAGACATATTTTAATAATAGTAATTAAAGATTTTTTTTTTTAAAATTGCAACTTTTTTTTTTGAAAATTGGTTAATCTTCATATACTCAAAATGCATTTAGTGGTCCATATAATTATCAAATTAATCAATTAAATCATTTTCCTCCATTCTGCTTAATTGAAGATGAAGGTTATTCTTCCCCGGTCCTGACGGAGTTCCACCCTATCTTGTGCTAATGAATTATTTTTACCCATTACAAAAATATTTAACTATTCCTTAAATACAGGGTTTTTTCCGCATAACTGGAGGTCGAGCTACGTTATGCAAGAATTGTCCTTATTCAGATCACATCCAAGAAAATCCGACTACTTTATAAGGTTATACAAACTGGACAATGTTGATTCTTTCTATGATCTTGGCGTCAACTTAGATCCTTAACTAAGGTTTCATCTTCATATCGATTCATGTGTTAATAAAGCCAAGTCTTTATTAGGTTTCATTAAACGCTGGTTTAAAGAGTTTGATGACCCTTATGTTACTAAAAGATTATTTATTAGCATTGTCCGCCCAGTCCTAGAATTGTTGCATTTTTTTGGAGTCAATTTATAAATGTCACTGTGATAAAATAGAGTCAGTTTAGGTTCAGTTTTTAATCTTTGTCTTGCGTGGTCTAAATTGTAACCCTTCGGAATTACTTCCACCTTATAAAAGTAGCTTATTCTTAATTAATTTTCCAACAGTAGAAAGGAGACGTTTTATGTTAAGATCATTGTTTAATATTAAATTAACACGAGGTCTGATTGATTCACCATTTCTTACGGTAGAAATAATTTTTAATGTTCCCTCTCGAAGAACGCGTAATTTTGAACCGTTGAAATTGTCTATCGAGAGAACTAATTATGAACTAAACAACCCAATGAGGTCCTTATGTTTAATATATAATATCATAAGTAATATGCATATGCAAGAATTCTATACTGGGCTTGGAAACAGTAGACCCTGGTATTTGAAGTTGTCAAATTTTATATTATAGCTTTTGTTTACTGTTGTTTGTTTAATGTATGTATATAAAGTTAGTTTATGGTATTTATCGACCTAATTCTAATTTATATTTGTTGTATAATTACTAATTTGTCGGCTGATGATCTATAGTGGTGGTCACGCAATTAAAACATTCATTGTGGTAAACATTTTTTAATTCAGAACACTTCGATATCCATAAATCGCGGTTTTCATGAAAATGCATCGACTTTGAAGTGGCCACCAGTGTTGCCAAAAGTGGGCATAAGTAATGTAAAATTTAGGACTTGGGCGGATTTTGGGCATATTTTTCATTTCCGGCACATTACAATGGACAAACTTTCACTGAAAATGTATGTCAAGTCGTATTTGTGTAGGGTCCTAATATTCTGCTCCATTCAATTTATCATTCGCTTTTTATATTTAACGTCAGTGTAAACTTTTTCAACTCTTGAATTTTTGGGCATAAATTTTTGATTTTGGGCACTTTTTAGGGGAAATTTTGGGAGGAAATAAAATTTTCAAACGGCAACACTGGTGGCCACATAATTAAAAAATTGTGTATGTTTTTACTTTACTGCATTTTTTGAAAATATTTTTAAAAAAGCTCTTTAATTTAGTTTAATTATGTAAACTAAGCACCGACAAAATCATTTACAGATAAAAATTTTTGAAAAAATCTGTAAAATCTATCAAAATTGCCAAAAATTTGTACAGCAAACCTAACATTCAGAAAATCACCCTTATTATAGAAAATAAAGGTCCGATTGCACCAGAAATTGCAAGAATTAGTAGAAACCCATAGATAATTCTCAAAATAAATATTTGAAATAAAAACTCTATAAAATGGGCATTAACATAAAGGAACCGTATAATTTAGATACGTTGGCCTTGAACTTCCTGAGCTCAGTCGATCACGGATGCTAATTGACAGCTCGTGTATTGCCTCTACATGTCCCTTTGCGGAGACCGCAGAGTGTATAAACCAACGGGCGACTGTTGTTGTTGGTTTGTTCATTTTGATACATAGTCTCTTATGTCTCTCACACTTTAATCATTGTAGTTGAAGCTGTAATTAACGAAGATCATTAAGATCCCAACGATCCGCTGCGAACACTAAGATCCTCTGCGATCCACGTGAACCTCTGCGTTCACTTTTCTTTTAACGTTGAAAGAGAAAGCACCTCGGCCTCTGACGCCATAAAGGTAACTTGTTATAAGAAAAACAATTCAATAAACCAGCAAACCAGCATTATTACTCTTGTGTTTTTATTTTATTTACATTTTTTCCATTATCGCTCTACATAAACATTTTGGTCCTACGAGCAGGATCTGCAACAGTGAGAAGTTTGCCTGGGTATTATTTGTGTTTTTTTCCCCCTTAAAGGAATATCACCCACAACACACCAACAACTCACCATCGAAAATCATGAACTTTTGTCTATCATCTCATCACATCAAATCATGAAAAAGCAAGGTACGTAAGTTCAGTGCATTTTGTTTGTGTGAGATTTTATTATTTTGTGAAAATAAGAAAGAAAAAAGTGTTTTTAATTTGCTCCGCGGTACTTGTCGCCTTTACGTCACCCTACATTTTAATACCATCCATTACAGTCCACTAAATTAAAACAAGAAACCATATTTCAATAATATACTACGGATTATAATTGCGTTATTTCCATTTACATGCAAAATAATCAATTAAATTTTTTTAAATACAAAAATAAAACAAAACAAAAAAAATATTTCTTTTGGTTTTCTGAACTACATTGCCGACATAGCGTGATTTTATTTGTGTTTGCTTATTACAATTATTCCCCACATACTTTTTCGGTTGAGCGATTAATAATTAATTGAGCGATTAATAATAAATATTCAATTAATATTATATTTTTTCCACACTCCCAACAACAATAATAATATTCTGATTCGTACATACCAACATTTTATTTATCTCCCCAACAATCTCTGTTGGGTCCTGGTCGTTTGGTTTGTTTTCGTTTAATATTCTTAGCCCATTTTTAGCGTCTGTTTAAAATCCACAAACCTACCAACAATAACCATAGTTAAACAGCTTTATTTATGAGAAAAATGTATGTTTTTGCTTATTGTAAATGGAATTTTTTGCTGATTTCTAATAAGCATTCGTGGTAAACGTATGTTAACACTTTATTAGACTTTGGATAAATTATAATTTGTTGGCAAATTTTGCACCCTACACCCGGTACATACCGAAAAAAACTAAAAATTTGAATATTTTATTATTTAATTATATATTTTGCTTTTATTGAATTTTTTACATCTTTTTAAACAGGGTTTCTCAATTTCTGTAAGCTTTTCCTTGAAAATATATTAGCATATTATTACAAAAAATCTTCGAAGTTTTTAGCATTTTTTCTATTTTTAGAAATTTCCTAATCTTCCTTCCACCAAATTAGATTTGTTTTATCATTTTTGATTTGTTAACGGGATTTCCGTCAAATTCTATTTGAATTTAATTTTTTGCTATTGCTATTTTCAGGTTTCCTCTACATTTTTTGAGTTTATTCAAAATGTCTGTCGCCGCCTTAACTCAATTCATCCGTGCTTCCGACAAAGTCTTCAAATTTACTACTGCCTTTAGTGATATTCAGGCGGAAGATCATACGGTTTTCAGTTTGGAAGTTCGGAGTACCGAACTCCAAAATCTGTGGAATAAGGCTTCTGATGCTTATGATAATTATATTGATCATTTGATTACCGTAGAGGGTACTTCTTCTGATGATATTTCTGCTGCCGATGGCAAATATCAAAGTACTCGAGAAAAATACTTCGTTTGTTTGTCTGAAATAAACGAAAAAATTCAAAAATTGAAGTTGGTGAAATCTTCTCCTCCCACTCCAACGGTTGTTCACATTAGCACCCCTCAACACACCCCAGTTCAAACCAGTCAAAATATGGCGATGACCAATCATGTCGCTAGTAGATCCAATATGGTTACAGGTGTTTATAATTCGGAAAACGTGACTAGTACTAGTGTAAATCAGCCTTCACTCTCCAATATTGTTCATCAATATGCAGATATTATTTGCCGCCAAGCGTCTCTAATACAATGCATAATTTAAATTTTCCACCGTGTGACATTGTGAGTTCCACGGAGACTTTTTATCATGGCCCACATTCCGTGACATTTTTCAGCTATGTTTATTAATAACTCTCGGCTAAGTGACGTTGAAAGATTATGTCACTTAGAACAGAAAACAAATGGTGAGGCTAGGGAAATCGTAGCTAAAATTCCGCTCACGCACAAAAGTTTTGGTCTTGCTTGGAAAGCACTTAGGGGTACTTTTGAAAATAAAAGAATCATTGTCAATAGTTATTTGAAGCTTTTATTCGACCTTCCCTCATAAGCAAATGAGACGAGTTTAGGGTTAAAAACTCTGCAAAGGGGCATCAATGTTTGTTTGTCTGCTATGTCTGTCTATGACATTGTTACGAATCATTGGGATCCTATTTTAGTTTTTATTTGTATTCAGCGTCTGCCTAAGCTTACATGACACTCTGGGAACAGAGTCTTACAGATAGGTCGTCCTTATCGTCTTGGTGTCAGCTCGATTCGTGCCTTACGGAAAGAATTCAGACGCTAGCCTGTTTGCGTGACATTAAAGATATAGATTCCACAAAATCTCCCAATCCACGCAACGTTAAGGCACATTTGGCAAAAACGTCCTCTGATACAATAAAATCGAATTCAAAAAATCGTTGTGTTGTATGATCCACTGATAATCATGCACTTTACTACTGTCCTCGATTCAAAAAGTTGACTTTCGAACAAAAACTTTCAGTTGTTAAAAGGCATAACTTCTGTTTCAATTGTCTGTCTAGAGGTCATTCGGTTAATCAGTGTCCCATATATGCAATGTATGTCATGGAAGGCACCTACTCTTATGCATAAACCCAATAGATCGACCCCCATTAGTAATACCACTTCAAATGTGGTACCTCCAGTTCTAATCCCCAGAACGCAGTCTAATACAAATTCAGATAATGTTGCCTCTACTCCCACTGGCGCTAATCCGACTGTAGTAAACCGCCAAGTTTATCACACGTCGCAGAATTCTAAAGTTCTTCTCGGTACTGCAATCTTAAATATTATTCACGAAGGAAATTCGTATCCTGTCCGAGCTCTCATTGACCGTGCGTCTGAAGCTACTTTTATTACTGAGCATCTCCAAAATAGCTTAAAATTTTCGACTTCATCCACACTTGCGAATATTTCGGGTGTCAATGGTACATCTTCAATTACTTCCAGGAGAAATTGTCGCCTTTGTATAGGTAGTCGGCAATCTTCTCTCATTTTCTTTTGACCCTTCCTTTAGTCGTTCTTTGCCCAATCTTCGTTTAGCTGATCCTAATATTTTTGATTGTCGCCCGGTAGATATGTGTTGTGTGCGGATTTTTATCCTCAAATCTTGTTGCCTGGGGTACAACAAAACGTCGTAGGTTCCCTGTTGGCACAAAATACTATCTTCAATTGGATTCTTTCTGGTCCAATTCCCTGCTCCCCTTTGCAGGTCTTTACTACCACATTGAAATTTATGGAGGAAGACAGTATTAATAAAACTCTTCTGCGTTTTTGGGAACTTGAGGAGGTTCGAAAACGCAAAGTCCTTTCGCCATCTGACAAGTTCTGCGAGGAGAACTACAGGTCCACAACTACGAGGAATTCAGATGGTCGTTACGTTGTCACCCTTCACATTTGTGCTGAATTTCCTCACAGCCTGCAAATTGGTGAATCGCGGCAGAATGTCTTACGCCAATTTATTAAAAATGAAATATCATTTTACGCAAACCATCCCTGAAAGGAATGTATGATGCAGTAGTTCGCGAGTGTCTTGACTTAGGTCACATGTGCTCTGTTTCTCCCTCTCACGCGCCACTTGTCTGTTACTTACCGCATCACCCTGTAGTCAATTTTGAAAAACAGACCTCTAAAGTACGTGTGGGACCAACTCTCCAAGCGGACTTAGTCTTATTGATATTATGATGGCGCTTATCCCGTTTTGTGTTTAATTGCGACATAACGCAAATGTATTGTCAAATACACGTCCACCCACAACATACACCACTTCAAAGAATTGTGTTGAGAGAATCCCCAAATGATCCCATTGTTGATTACGAATTGCATACTGTCACGTTTGACAGTTTCTTGAGGCAAGTAGTTCCAAGCCATTGTCTTCTTTTTTGTACCAATAATTCTTGGCAAACGTTTGTTGAAAATTATCCCATTAAATCTATTTCGTTGCGTCGTCTAGAATTATGTGGAGCGGTATTAGCATCGGAACTCTTAAAGCCTATATTGAATGACTTAGAGATTCCAATTTATAAAATCCATTGTTGGACTGATTCGACCATAGTGTTAGCGTGGTTAAGGAGAACTCCCACTACTTGCACCATCTTTGTGGCAAATAGGGTCTGCCGCATTCAACAAAATATTGGAAATGGTCATTGGTTTCACATCAGGTCTGAAGATAACCCGGCTGACTTGGAAGTCATGGAACATCGCCTTCAGAACTTGCTGCAAATTCTCTTTGGTGGAAGGGACCCAGTTGGTTGAGTTTAGATAATTCTGTTTGGAATATTCCTGATGTCACTTCTCTTGATACAAATTTAGAAGCCCGTAAAGTAAATTTTTACTTATATCGGGATACGAAGATCTTTTGAATAGATTTTCCTCCCTTGATAAAGCGTTGCGATCGTTAGCCTATATGTATCGGTTCATACATAAAACTCATCCCCGCTCACTGCCATATTATATCTCCACTAAAATTCCGACATCTTCGGAAATCAGACTGGTGAAAAATAATTTAGCAATGTTGACACAAAAGTTTTATTTCCCGTAAGAGTATAAAAATCTGCTGGATAGACGCCCTTTGCCAACTTCAAGTTCCCTCCTCCCTTGAACCCCGTATTAGATGATTTCGGTGTTATGCGTCTAAATGGACGTTTAGTAAACTCCCCCACATTGTCAGAAACAGAAAAGCGCCCCATTATTTTGTCTCATAGTAGTCGGTTTGCACGTCTTCTTGTGGAATTTGCTCATGCAAAATCTGTTCAGGGTGGAAATCAGCTTATGTTGCGTATTATTCGAACAGAGTTTTGGATTCCTCGTGTAAAAACACTTATTCGCACGGTTATTAATCGTTGTAAGGTTTGTTGGCTCGAGAAAAATCGATCGTGTCCGCAGATAATGTCTGCACTCCCTCCAGAAAGAATTACGTTGAATTCACAACAACTAGAGTAGACTTTGCCGGTCCTTTTGACATTATGTCATTTACTGGACGTGCTTGTCGTATCACTAAAGGGTACGTCTGCGTCTTTGTTTGTTTTACAACCAAAGCTGTACATTTAGAGGCAGCATCTGATCTCTCATCTGCTTCATTTCTGGCCACATTCCATCCATATTCTCGGACAACGGGACTAATTTTGTTAGACCAGCTGGAGCTCCCCACATGGGTGGTCTACGGGAGGCAGCTGTGAAAAGTTTTACAAAACATTTTTATCGGCATGCCAAGTCTATGTCTTTCACTTTCGAAGAATTTTCTACAATTCTAGCTTGCATCGAAGGATGTTTGAATTCTCGACCCCTATATCCAATGTCAGATAATCCTGAGGAATTAGTTTAGTTTTTCTTATTGGCTCACCACTTCTTTCGCCCCCAGAACCCCTTGTTGATGAACCGCCATTGAGCTTGGTAAATCGGTATAGGAAATTGAAAGCTTGGACGCATCAATTTTGTATAAGGTGGAAAGAAGAATATTTGTTTAGTTTGAATAGGCGGTATAAGTGGAAATATCCGCAAAGAAATGTTGAGGTCGGTGATTTAGTAATCATTCGTCATGAGAAATTGCCACCTACGTCTTGGAGATTAGGACGTATTTTAGAAATTCATCCCGGTGATGACGGCAAGGTTCGTGTAGTAGATGTCCGAACTGCTAAGGGTATTGTCAGGCGGCCTGTCGTGAAGTTAGTTGTGCTGCCTAATTAAGCTAATTAATCTAATCTAATTAATCTCTCTATTTTTCGTTTTTATTTCAAAATATTGTTTTGTTTACATTTCTTATAATACTCTAAGCGTTAAATTTTAGTATATTTTGAATTTCGAAAAGTAATAACTAAAATAGTTGAGTATTATATTGATAACCAAAGTTACTAATTAATGAATTGAACAAAATAGAATAGTACAGTTGTGTCCAAAATGTTTAGTTAAAATGTAAATTCTAATGAAGATGTAAACATGTTCCCGTTAACCTTGACACTATGTTCGTAAACAAGTTCCCGTTACCAGAGAGGCTACGTGATCGGCGCTACAGCAGAGGTTCGACGTCGGGAAGGCGACTGGAAGCATTCTGGAAATTCTGACCGAATGTATAAACGGGAGGGACACGCCAGGCTCGTGAGCATTCGGTGACGAGCGGTCAAGCGAGAAGAACATAGGAGAGATCACCAGCGGAGGAATAGAGAAAGTATCGGTAAGTGAAACACAGTGATTGTTAATTATCCGAGATTAACGAAGTCGAAATAAAGAGCCGTGTGGGCCTTTATATAATAAAAGCTGATTTTTAAGGTAAAGTCGAAATAAAGAAACAGAAACAGTGATTTTTAAGAAAACTCGAAATAAAGAGCCGTCACATAGTGGTTGTTAATTATCCGAGATTCACCAAGCCGAAAAAAGAGTCGTCGTGGGCCTTTATATAACAAAAGACGATTTTTAAGGTAAAGTCCAAATAAAGAGCCGTCGTGGGCCCTCATATAACAAAATGGGACTTTTAAGGAAAACTCGAAGTAAAGTGCCGTCGTGGGCCTTTATATAACATCGCAAGAACCAGCAAGCCCGAGTTCCTCTAAAACCAACAGCCGTCCCGAAGCAGTAGCAGCACACGTTGGAAACTTTAATAATTTATGTATAGGAGATTTGGGTATAAATTTAAGAATAAATAAAGCGATGTATTCTGAATTTGAAAGCTGAGACTGCATATTTCCCTCTCGGTCACTTAATTATAAATTTTCTGTGACGAACCCTACCCCCGCGAGCATATTCTAGCAACTGGAGGAAACTTGTCGTGATAGTGGCGCCCGAGCAGAGTTTAAATAAAAAGTTTATATAAATAAGAGCTTCAAATTCAGAAGTACAACGCAACATGGAGACCGTGCTAAGAGTATCGTGGGCATACAGTCTAAGGAGGAGCTGGTAACATAATTGGAAGAATATAATCGATACATTACTGGTACGGTAGAAGAGTTAAGAAAGTGGTTTGCCCAATTCCTAAGCGAGGAGCGTGAACCCGAAGCGTCTGAAATACAATGGAGGAATTGACGACCATGTACGCCTTAAAGAGAAATTTGCTGCCAGCCGTGATGCCCGAACTACTTAGAGAAAAAGCCTTGGTATGGTACAGGAATAACAATAAACATTAGATCACACGGGAGAACTTCCGACATGATCTACTCATATTTTTCTTACCTGTGCGGTACTTTGAGCACCTAGATGAGGACATACGGAGGAGACGACAGAAGCATAGAGAAACCTTCCAGAACTACTCGCTCCATATGCAGAACCTTCTGCGACACAGAATTTTGACGGAAAGTGGAAAGGATTTTCCGAAATTCACTTCCTGAGTACCAATGGTATATCCGAAGGAGAGACTTCCTTGGTTTGAGTGATCTGTTGGAAATGGCTGAGGATATGGAAAGTATAACAGCCTCTCTTCAAAAGACTCGGGAACAACACCGACGGATGAACCCAGAAGAGAGCCAACAGAGATAGTTACCACGAATAAACCCCAGAACCGCTTGCAGACGATCTCATTTTGCTTATAATTGTGAACGAAACCAGTCATCTCTTGTTGGGGTTGTGGTCGAAGAGATTTGAAAACTGTGCAATATTGCCGACGGCGTCCGGGAAACGGAAATCGGGTTAACCTGCAAATTGGAGAGACCGAAGGAAAGAGGTGATGAGATAATAGTGAAGAATCGGAACTTTACTGCAAAGGAATGCGTGTCGCCACCGTTGGAGCCAGGCGACCTCTCAGAGGCAGACGAACCACAGACCGAGGATCGGATAGAAAGTGTCCTAATCAGGCACACCAGTCCCCAGGAACCACAAAGAATCCAAGTCTTCCTAGAAGAGGAACTACAGAAATTTAGAGATATGCATGGGCTATCGACTGTTGCTGAGCATAAGATAGTGCTCACGGATGATCGACCACTTAAGTTGCGTTACGCTGAACGGAACCCAGCTATGTAGGCAGTTATCGACGCAAAAATAAATCAACTTTTGGCGAATGGATATATAGAACCATCTAGGAGTGCATAGGAAAAAGAATGGGACATGGAGATTACGCATGGATTTCCGCCATCCCAGGATATCCTCTATATTGGATTTAAATATAGATACTGGCAGATTCCAATGGAAGAAAACAGTAAGAAGTATACAGCCTTTACAGTTGCTAATGGAGAGTGCTGCCGTTCGGACTTCACTCTGCGCCTGCTACTTTTCAACGAGCATTAGACAGTGTAATTGGTTCTGACTTGGAACCGCATGCGTTTGTGTACCTCGACGACATCATAGTCACCGGCAAGACTCTCGAAAACCACTTGAAGAATCTAAGTGAAGTTTTCTGGCGACTTAGAAGGAAAGCCTTAATATTAATCCGAAGAAGTGCGAGTTCTTCAAGCGCGAGATCAAGTACTTGAGACATGCCGTTAGTGGAGAGGATATTCATACCGATCTAGTGGCTGCAATTCAGGAAATGCCCGCTCCATCTAATCTGAAGGAGTTACGCCATTTTTTGGGGGTTGTGTCATGGTACCGCCGATTTGTGCCGGAGTTTGCCACTCCATCACACCCTTTAACATCACAGCTGAAGAAAGGCAAACATTGGAATTGGACAGAGAATCAGCAAACCGTCTTCGAAATTTTAAAGGCCAGACTCACCCATGTTGTTTTAGCTTGTCCAGATTTCTCTAACACTTTTAAATTGCAGACTGATGCCAGTGAGTGTGGCTTGGGTGCAGTAGTGTGGCTTGGGGCAGAGATTGATGAAGGAGAACGTGTGATTCAATAGTGCAGAAAAGAATTACTCGGCCACGGGAAAGGAGGGTCTGAGTGGTTAAACTCAATTAATACGCCCAATGGACTAGCACGTTGGGCACTCGAGCTGCAACAGTATCAATTCACGGTACAATACAGGAAAGGCAAATTTAATGTGGTAGCGGATGCTTTGTCACGCCAGCCCTTTGAGGCAATACAAAAAGAGCGACAGTGGACGATAAGAAGACGTGTCCGTGATTGCGAAAGAAGATGGAAGAAGTTAAACTTAAACCGGACAAATTCTCAGATTTTGCCTTTGCAGATAATTAATTATTCCGGCACATTGCAAGACACCCCAATGATGAAGACTGTACCCCATGGAAACTTTGTGTGGCGACACATTTGCTTGAAGAATCATAGTCAGCCGGCATCTGGACACTTGGGAATCCGGAAAACTGTCAACAGAGTTTGTAACTGATATTATCGGCCGGGTATGGTCCGCGATGTGGCGAACTTTGTCCGTAGATGACAGTCGTGTCGGCAGTATAAACCCTGTCAGGTTGCCCCGGCGGGAGAGATGTTGGTTACAAAATAGGAGCCTTGGGTCACTGTTTGTGGTGATTTTGTAGGCCCTTTGCCAAGAACAAAGCACGGCAATACAATGATGCTTGTTTCTTCGACCGATTTACAAAGTGGATGGTGGTAGTGCCTATGCGGAAACTCACCCCAGAGGGAGTTGTTAAAGAATTTCGAGAGTGACAATGGAAGCCAATTTACAAGCAACTGTCTTAGCAAATATCTACGAGAGGTAGGTGTTCGTCACCAATTTACAGCCCCGTACAACCCTCAGGAGAACCCTACCGAACGAGCGAATCGCACCATCATGACGATGATGGCCCAGGTGGCACGTAATCAGCAAAACAAATGGGATGAATGTATTCTAGAGATTAGCCTAGCCCTTAATACAAGTACTGCGGAGTCAACCGGCTACAGCCCAGTATATTTAGTCCAAGATCGAGAACCCCGTTTACCCGCCGCGCTGTATGATGAAGTTATGTTGGGCAACAGTACAGCCAAGCATAACCCGGAGAGCAGAGCTAAAGAGTTGCAAGAAATATACGAGATAGCACGGCACCATCTGGGTAAGTAGCCGAGGACCAACGCAGACATAATCCACGCAGAAGGCCATGGAAACCAGAGATTTGGTTTTGGTAAGGCAGCACCCATTGTCAAAAGCAGTGGAAAGTTTTGCAGCGAAGTTGGCACCAAAGTATGATGGTTCGTACGATGTCCTCAATTTTCCTTCGCACGTAATAGTTCGCGTTCATGACTCGCGTACTCACGCCTGTCGTAACGCGCATTTGAGTGAACTTAAGCCCTTTGATGATACCAACAGTGAATAGAGTTACACTGCCGGTCGTTGTTCACCCGCGTTAAGGAGGGGCAGTCTGAGGACGAAAATCGTTACTCATTTTCGTCCACACCAGAAACACAGTTCAAAAAAATATTTATTTGGTTTTTTTGAAGCAATTTAAAAAAAGTAAACTAATAATTTTTATTTCCAAATATTTTTTGTTATAGGTTCTTATAATACTCTTAGTGTTGAATATTAGTATGTTAGTATGTTTTGTATTCCGAAAAGTAATAACTAAAATAGTTGAATATTATATTGATAACCAAAGTTACTAGTTCATGAATTGAACAAAATAGAATAGTACAGTTGTGTCCAAAATGTTTGTATAAAATGTAAATTCTAATGCAGATGAAACAAGTTCCCGTTACCAGAGTGGCGCGGCAGCCGTGGTTCGACGTCGGGAAGGGGACTGGAAGCATCCTGGAAAGGGAGAGACAAGCCGGGCTCGTGAGCATTCGGTGCCGTGCGGTCAATGGAGCAGAACATAGGAGTGTAACATAGTGATTGTTAATTATACGAGAAAGAGCTGTCGTGCGCCTTTATATAACAAAAGGTGATTTTTAAGGTAAAGTCGAAATAAAGAGCTGTGGGGCCTTTATATAATAAAAAGTGATTTTTAAGAAAAATCGAAATAAAGAGACGTCGTGTGATTTTATATAACAAAAAAGAGATTTTTAAGGAAAACTCGAAATAAAGTACCGTCGTGGGTCTTTATATAACAAACAATGCATTTAAGGAAAAACTCGAAATAAAGAGCCGTCACATAGTTATTGTTAATTATGCGAGATTAACCAAGTCGAAATAAAGAGCCGTCGTGGGCCTTTATATAACAAAAGTTGATTATTAAGGTAAAGTCGAAATAAAGTGCCATCGTGGGCCTTTATATAACAAACAGTGAATTTAAGAAAAACTCGAAATAAAGAGCCGTCGTGGGCCTTTATCTAAAAAAAGTGATTTTTAAGGAAAGCTCGAAATATAGTGCAGTCGTGGGCCTTTATATAACAAAAGTGATTTTTAAGGTAGAGTCGAAATAAAGAGTCGTCGTAAGTCTTTATATAACCAAAAGTGGTTTTTAGGGAAAATGCGAAATAAAGGGCCGTCTTGGGCGTATTTTTTAAGGAAAACTCGAAATAGAGAGCCGTCGTGGGCCTTTATATAATAAAATGTGTTTTTTAAGAAAACTCGAAATTAAGTTATTTTAAGGAAATCTCGAAATAAAGGACTTACTTATAACGGAAGCAGCAGCAAGGACCGGAACCGACTCCTAATAGCCAGAACCAGCAAACCCGAGTTCCTGTAAAACCAACAGCCGTGCCGGAGTATTAGCAGCAGACGTTGGAGACTTCAATAATTTAAGTATAGGAGACCTGTGTATAAATATAAGAATAAATAAAGCGAAGTATTCTGAATTTGAGAGCTAAAACTAATTTTTTTTTACTCTCGGTCACTTAATTAAAATTTTTTTGTGACGAACCCTACCCCCGCGAGCATAACCCAGCAACCGGAGGAAACTTGTCGTTACAATCCCGAATATTACACTGAATATATATATATATAATATTGCACTACACATTTATAATATTTCATTACATGTTTATTTTTTTTTGAAGAGTAGAATTTTTTCTTTCAAACAAGATATATATTTGTTAAATCGGTTGAGGATTGGCTAAATTATAAATATAAGAATAAATAAAGCGAAGTATTCTGAATTTGAGAGCTAAAACTACATTTTTTTACTTTTTCTTTACAATCCCGAATATTACACTGAATATATTTATATATAATATTGCACTACACATTTATAATATTTCATTACATGTTTTTTTTTTTTTTTTTTTGAAGAGTAGAATTTTTTCTTTCAAACAAGATATATATTTGGTAAATCGGTTGAGGATTGGCTAAATTATAAATATAAGAATAAATAAAGCGAAGTATTCTGAATTTGAGAGCTAAAACTACATCGTTTTACCCCCGCGAGCATAACGCAGCAACCGGAGGAAACTTGTCGTTACAACCCCGAATATTACACTGAATATATATAATATTGCATTACACATTTATAATATTTCATTACATGTCTTTTTTTTTTGAAGAGTAGAATTTTTCCTTTCAACAAGATATATATTTGGTAAATCGGTTGAGGATTGGCTAAGTTACAGTGGTCGAAATGTGGACTGTAGGATGAAATTATGATATCTAGCCATATAAGCTTTCGAAAATGAGAAAAATCAAAGAAGTCGGTTAAAAATTAAAATTTTGTTATACCCTTCACCACACTGGGGTACAGGGTATTATGTCTTTGTGCATATGTTTGTAACAGGCAAAATGAAACCTGATATACCCATAGTTCCTTTTAGGAATATGCCTAAAATCACTTTCTGAGTCGATCTATGCATGTCCGTCCGTCCGTCTGTTGATATAAAACAAACAAAAGACAAGTCGCATTTATAACCCGATTTGGAATAAAAATTTGGTAGAGGTCATTTATTTGGACCAAGGACGAACCCTAATAAAATTGGCGAAAATCGGTCCAGATTTGGAAATAGCTCCCATATATACTTTCGTCCGATTTTATGTAAATACTACACCAAAGCCCCTATATATCCTCCATTTTACACGAAATTTGGCATAGCGTACTGAATTGAGTCTAGTATAATGTGTGCCAAATTTCGTGAAAATCGGTTCATTTTTGGATATAGCTCGCATAGATTTTTTGTTCGATTTGATGTAAATGGTGCCCCAAAGTCCCTATATATCCTTCTAGTTACACTATTTTCCTTAACTCATTTATAAGGATCATTAAACACATTTCTACTGTATGAGGTCCAGTTGTGTCCAAAATGTTTGTATAAAATGTAAATTCTAATGCAGATGAAACAAGTTCCCGTTACCAGAGTGGCGCGGCAGCCGTGGTTCGACGTCGGGAAGGGGACTGGAAGCATCCTGGAAAGGGAGGGACAAGCCGGGCTCGTGAGCATTCGGTGCCGTGCGGTCAAGCGGGAAGGACATAGGAGAGATCACCAGCGGAGGAATAGAGAAAGTATCGGTAAGTGAAACACAGTGATTGTTAATTATCCGAGATTATCGAAGTCGAAATAAAGAGCCGTGTGGGCCTTTATATAATAAAAGCTGATTTTTAAGGTAAAGTCGAAATAAAGAAACAGAAACAGTGATTTTTAAGAAAACTCGAAATAAAGAGCCGTCACATAGTGGTTGTTAATTATCCGAGATTCACCAAGCCGAAAAAAGAGTCGTCGTGGGCCTTTATATAACAAAAGGCGATTTTTAAGGTAAAGTCCAAATAAAGAGCCGTCGTGGGCCCTCATATAACAAAATGGGACTTTTAAGGAAAACTCGAAGTAAAGTGCCGTCGTGGGCCTTTATATAACATCGCAAGAACCAGCAAGCCCGAGTTCCTCTAAAACCAACAGCCGTCCCGAAGCAGTAACAGCACACGTTGGAAACTTTAATAATTTATGTATAGGAGATTTGGGTATAAATTTAAGAATAAATAAAGCGATGTATTCTGAATTTGAAAGCTGAGACTGCATATTTCCCTCTCGGTCACTTAATTATAAATTTTCTGTGACGAACCCTACCCCCGCGAGCATATTCTAGCAACTGGAGGAAACTTGTCGTGATAGTGGCGCCCGAGCAGAGTTTAAATAAAAAGTTTATATAAATAAGAGCTTCAAATTCAGAAGTACAACGCAACATGGAGACCGTGCTAAGAGTATCGTGGGCATACAGTCTAAGGAGGAGCTGGTAACATAATTGGAAGAATATAATCGATACATTACTGGTACGGTAGAAGAGTTAAGAAAGTGGTTTGCCCAATTCCTAAGCGAGGAGCGTGAACCCGAAGCGTCTGAAATACAATAGAGGAATTGACGACCATGTACGCCTTAAAGAGAAATTTGCTGCCAGCCGTGATGCCCGAACTACTTAGAGAGAAAGCCTTGGTATGGTACAGGAATAACAATAAACATTGGATCACACGGGAGAACTTCCGACATGATCTACTCATATTTGTCTTACCTGTGCGGTACTTTGAGCACCTAGATGAGGACATACGGAGGAGACGACGGAAGCATAGAGAAACCTTCCAGAACTACTCGCTCCATATGCAGAACCTTCTGCGACACAGAATTTGTACGGAAAGTGGAAAGGATTTTCCGAAATTCACTTCCTGAGTACCAATGGTATATCCGAAGGAGAGACTTCCTTGGTTTGAGTGATCTGTTGGAAATGGCTGAGGATATGGAAAGTATAACAGCCTCTCTTCAAAAGACTCGGGAACAACACCGACGGATGAACCCAGAAGAGAGCCAACAGAGATAGTTACCACGAATAAACCCCAGAACCGCTTGCAGACGATCTCATTTTGCTTATAATTGTGAACGAAACCAGTCATCTCTTGTTGGGGTTGTGGTCGAAGAGATTTGAAAACTGTGCAATATTGCCGACGGCGTCCGGGAAACGGAAATCGGGTTAACCTGCAAATTGGAGAGACCGAAGGAAAGAGGTGATGAGATAATAGTGAAGAATCGGAACTTTACTGCAAAGGAATGCGTGTCGCCACCGTTGGAGCCAGGCGACCTCTCAGAGGCAGACGAACCACAGACCGAGGATCGGATAGAAAGTGTCCTAATCAGGCACACCAGTCCCCAGGAACCACAAAGAATCCAAGTCTTCCTAGAAGAGGAACTACAGAAATTTAGAGATATGCATGGGCTATCGACTGTTGCTGAGCATAAGATAGTGCTCACGGATGATCGACCACTTAAGTTGCGTTACGCTGAACGGAACCCAGCTATGTAGGCAGTTATCGACGCAAAAATAAATCAACTTTTGGCGAATGGATATATAGAACCATCTAGGAGTGCATAGGAAAAAGAATGGGACATGGAGATTACGCATGGATTTCCGCCATCCCAGGATATCCTCTATATTGGATTTAAATATAGATACTAGCAGATTCCAATGGAAGAAAACAGTAAGAAGTATACAGCCTTTACAGTTGCTAATGGAGAGTGCTGCCGTTCGGACTTCACTCTGCGCCTGCTACTTTTCAACGAGCATTAGACAGTGTAATTGGTTCTGACTTGGAACCGCATGCGTTTGTGTACCTCGACGACATCATAGTCACCGGCAAGACTCTCGAAAACCACTTGAAGAATCTAAGTGAAGTTTTCTGGCGACTTAGAAGGAAAGCCTTAATATTAATCCCAAGAAGTGCGAGTTCTTCAAGCGCGAGATCAAGTACTTGAGACATGCCGTTAGTGGAGAGGATATTCATACCGATCTAGTGGCTGCAATTCAAGAAATGCCCGCTCCATCTAATCTGAAGGAGTTACGCCATTTTTTGGGGGTTGTGTCATGGTACCGCCGATTTGTGCCGGAGTTTGCCACTCCATCACACCCTTTAACATCACAGCTGAAGAAAGGCAAACATTGGAATTGGACAGAGAATCAGCAAACCGTCTTCGAAATTTTAAAGGCCAGACTCACCCATGCTGTTTTAGCTTGTCCAGATTTCTCTAAAACTTTTAAATTGCAGACTGATGCCAGTGAGTGTGGCCTGGGTGCAGTAGTGTGGCTTGGGGCAGAGATTGATGAAGGAGAACGTGTGATTCAATAGTGCAGAAAAGAATTACTCGGCCACGGGAAAGGAGGGTCTGAGTGGTTAAACTCAATTAATACGCCCAATGGACTAGCACGTTGGGCACTCGAGCTGCAACAGTATCAATTCACGGTACAATACAGGAAAGGCAAATTTAATGTGGTAGCGGATGCTTTGTCACGCCAGCCCTTAGAGGCAATACAAAAAGAGCGACAGTGGACGATAAGAAGACGTGTCCGTGATTGCGAAAGAAGATGGAAGAAGTTAAACTTAAACCGGACAAATTCTCAGATTTTGCCTTTGCAGATAATTAATTATTCCGGCACATTGCAAGACACCCCAATGATGAAGACTGTACCCCATGGAAACTTTGTGTGGCGACACATTTGCTTGAAGAATCATAGTCAGCCGGCATCTGGACACTTGGGAATCCGGAAAACTGTCAACAGAGTTTGTAACTGATATTATCGGCCGGGTATGGTCCGCGATGTGGCGAACTTTGTCCGTAGATGACAGTCGTGTCGGCAGTATAAACCCTGTCAGGTTGCCCCGGCGGGAGAGATGTTGGTTACAAAATAGGAGCCTTGGGTCACTGTTTGTGGTGATTTTGTAGGCCCTTTGCCAAGAACAAAGCACGGCAATACAATGATGCTTGTTTCTTCGACCGATTTACAAAGTGGATCGTGGTAGTGCCTATGCGGAAACTCACCCCAGAGGGAGTTGTTAAAGAATTTCGAGAGTGACAATGGAAGCCAATTTACAAGCAACTGTCTTAGCAAATATCTACGAGAGGTAGGTGTTCGTCACCAATTTACAGCCCCGTACAACCCTCAGGAGAACCCTACCGAACGAGCGAATCGCACCATCATGACGATGATGGCCCAGGTGGCACGTAATCAGCAAAACAAATGGGATGAATGTATTCTAGAGATTAGCCTAGCCCTTAATACAAGTACTGCGGAGTCAACCGGCTACAGCCCAGTATATTTAGTCCAAGATCGAGAACCCCGTTTACCCGCCGCGCTGTATGATGAAGTTATGTTGGGCAACGGTACAGCCAAGCATAACCCGGAGAGCAGAGCTAAAGAGTTGCAAGAAATGTACGAGATAGCACGGCACCATCTGGGTAAGTAGCCGAGGACCAACGCAGACATAATCCACGCAGAAGGCCATGGAAACCAGAGATTTGGTTTTGGTAAGGCAGCACCCATTGTCAAAAGCAGTGGAAAGTTTTGCAGCGAAGTTGGCACCAAAGTATGATGGTTCGTACGATGTCCTCAATTTTCCTTCGCACGTAATAGTTCGCGTTCATGACTCGCGTACTCACGCCTGTCGTAACGCGCATTTGAGTGAACTTAAGCCCTTTGATGATACCAACAGTGAATAGAGTTACACTGCCGGTCGTTGTTCACCCGCGTTAAGGAGGGGCAGTCTGAGGACGAAAATCGTTACTCATTTTCGTCCACACCAGAAACACAGTTCAAAAAAATATTTATTTGGTTTTTTTGAAGCAATTTAAAAAAAGTAAACTAATAATTTTTATTTCCAAATATTTTTTGTTATAGGTTCTTATAATACTCTTAGTGTTGAATATTAGTATGTTAGTATGTTTTGTATTCCGAAAAGTAATAACTAAAATAGTTGAATATTATATTGATAACCAAAGTTACTAGTTCATGAATTGAACAAAATAGAATAGTACAGTTGTGCCCAAAATGTTTGTATAAAATGTAAATTCTAATGCAGATGAAACAAGTTCCCGTTACCAGAGTGGCGCGGCAGCCGTGGTTCGACGTCGGGAAGGGGACTGGAAGCATCCTGGAAAGGGAGAGACAAGCCGGGCTCGTGAGCATTCGGTGCCGTGCGGTCAATGGAGCAGAACATAGGAGTGTAACATAGTGATTGTTAATTATACGAGATTAACCAAGTCGAAATAAAGAGCTGTCGTGGGCCTTTATATAACAAAAGGTGATTTTTAAGGTAAAGTCGAAATAAAGAGCTGTGGGGCCTTTATATAATAAAAAGTGATTTTTAAGAAAAATCGAAATAAAGAGACGTCGTGTGATTTTATATAACAAAAAAGAGATTTTTAAGGAAAACTCGAAATAAAGTACCGTCGTGGGTCTTTATATAACAAACAATGCATTTAAGGAAATACTCGAAATAAAGAGCCGTCACATAGTTATTGTTAATTATGCGAGATTAAACAAGTCGAAATAAAGAGCCGTCGTGGGCCTTTATATAACAAAAGTTTATTATTAAGGTAAAGTCGAAATAAAGTGCCATCGTGGGCCTTTATCTAAAAAAGTGATTTTTAAGGAAAATTCGAAATATAGTGCAGTCGTGGGCCTTTATATAACAAAAGTGATTTTTAAGGTAGAGTCGAAATAAAGAGTCGTCGTAAGTCTTTATATAACCAAAAGTGGTTTTTAGGGAAAATGCGAAATAAAGGGCCGTCTTGGGCGTATTTTTTAAGGAAAACTCGAAATAGAGAGCCGTCGTGGGCCTTTATATAACAAAAGTGATTTTTAAGGTAGAGTCGAAATAAAGAGTCGTCGTAAGTCTTTATATAACCAAAAGTGGTTTTTAGGGAAAATGCGAAATAAAGGGCCGTCTTGGGCGTATTTTTTAAGGAAAACTCGAAATAGAGAGCCGTCGTGCGCCTTTATATAACAAAAGGTGATTTTTAAGGTAAAGTCGAAATAAAGAGCTGTGGGGCCTTATAATAAAAAGTGATTTTTAAGAAAAATCGAAATAAAGAGACGTCGTGTGATTTTATATAACAAACAAGAGATTTTTAAGGAAAACTCGAAATAAAGTACCGTCGTGGGTCTTTATATAACAAACAATGCATTTAAGGAAAAACTCGAAATAAAGAGCCGTCACTTAGTTATTGTTAATTATGCGAGATTAACCAAGTCGAAATAAAGAGCCGTCGTGGGCCTTTATATAACAAAAGTTGATTATTAAGGTAAAGTCGAAATAAAGTGCCATCGTGGGCCTTTATAGAACAAAAAGTGATTTTTAAGAAAAGTCGAAATAAAGAGCCGTCATGGCTTTTATATAACAAAAAGGAATTTTTAAGGAAAACTGGAAATAGAGCGCCGTCGTGGGCTTTTATATAACAAACAGTGAATTTAAGAAAAACTCGAAATAAAGAGCCGTCGTGGGCCATTATCTAAAAAAAGTGATTTTTAAGGAAAGCTCGAAATATAGTGCAGTCGTGGGCCTTTATAAAACAAAAGTGATTTTTAAGGTAGAGTCGAAATAAAGAGTCGTCGTGGGTTTTTATATAACCAAAAGTGGTTTTTAGGGAAAATGCGAAATAAAGGGCCGTCTTGGGCGTATTTTTTAAGGAAAACTCGAAATAGAGAGCCGTCGTGGGCCTTTATATAATAAAAGGTGTTTTTTAAGAAAACTCGAAATTAAGTTATTTTAAGGAAATTTCGAAATAAAGGACTTACTTATAACGGAAGCAGCAGCAAGGACCGGAACCGACTCCTAATAGCCAGAACCAGCAAACCCGAGTTCCTGTAAAACCAACAGCCGTGCCGGAGTATTAGCAGCAGACGTTGGAGACTTCAATAATTTAAGTATAGGAGACCTGTGTATAAATATAAGAATAAATAAAGCGAAGTATTCTGAATTTGAGAGCTAAAACTACATTTTTTTAATCTCGGTCACTTAATTAAAACTTTTTTGTGACGAACCCTACCCCCGCGAGCATAACCCAGCAACCGGAGGAAACTTGTCGTTACAATCCCGAATATTACACTGAATATATATATATATATAATATTGCACTACACATTTATAATATTTCATTACATGTTTATTTTTTTTTTTTTTTTTTTTTTGAAGAGTAGAATTTTTTCTTTCAAACAAGATATATATTTGTTAAATCGGCTGAGGATTGGCTAAATTATAAATATAAGAATAAATAAAGCGAAGTATTCTGAATTTGAGAGCTAAAACTACATTTTTTTACTCTCGGTCACTTACGTATATATTTTCTGTGACGAACCCTACCCCCGCGAGCATAACGCAGCAACCGGAGGAAACTTGTCGTTACAACCCCGAATATTACACTGAATATATATAATATTGCATTACACATTTATAATATTTCATTACATGTCTTTTTTTTTTGAAGAGTAGAATTTTTCCTTTCAACAAGATATATATTTGGTAAATCGGTTGAGGATTGGCTAAGTTACAGTGGTCGAAATGTGGACTGTAGGATGAAATTATGATATCTAGCCATATAAGCTTTCGAAAATGAGAAAAATCAAAGAAGTCGGTTACAAATTAAAATTTTGTTATACCCTTCACCACACTGGGGTACAGGGTATTATGTCTTTGTGCATATGTTTGTAACAGGCAAAAGGAAACCTGATATACCCATAGTTCCTTTTAGGAATATGCCTAAAATCACTTTCTGAGTCGATCTATGCATGTCCGTCCGTCTGTTGATATAAAACAAACAAAAGACAAGTCGCATTTATAACCCGATTTGGAATAAAAATTTGGTAGAGGTCATTTATTTGGACCAAGGACGAACCCTATTAAAATTGGCGAAAATCGGTTCAGATTTGGATATAGCTCCCATATATACTTTCGTCCGATTTTATGTAAATACTACACCAAAGCCCCTATATATCCTCCATTTTACACGAAATTTGGCATAGCGTACTGAATTGAGTCTAGTATAATGTGTGCCAAATTTCGTGAAAATCGGTTCATTTTTGGATATAGCTCGCATAGATTTTTTGTTCGATTTGATGTAAATGGTGCCCCAAAGTCCCTATATATCCTTCTAGTTACACTATTTTCCTTAACTCATTTATAAGGATCATTAAACACATTTCTACTGTATGAGGTCATTTTTATGCCCTCCACAATAACATCAATCAATTAGAATGGCCAGTGATGAGTTATTTAGAACTTTTTTTCAGACGCAATGATGTTTGTTGTTGGTTTTAAGAAAACATTTTATCCGAAAAGATGCATATTGCCCTTATCATAGTATTTAATTTTTTCCCCGTAATGTAACAGTGTTATTTTCTTTTAATTTAGGTTTATTATGTATTTACCTTGTTTTAAGTTTTGGAGTTTACACAGTAAAAATCGCTGCGTGATCTTCTAATTCTAAAGGTACTTCATTATTATGAAGTTAGATTAATGTATAATTATTTATTTGATTTTTAATATTTTCTATAGCGTAAATTTGATTTAGTATTTCATTAGCAGAAACAAATCGACGGTGGACATGGTTTCATATCAATAGTTGAATATTCCCTACAGATTCACAAAGTTTTAAATCTCTGTTTTAAAAATCTGACAACATGAAGTCAATCCATGTCTTGCTGATACAGGGAACATAAGTAAATAAGAATCGGATCCCACATTTTTATGTCAATAGACAAAGTTTTGAATGTCTCAAGACAGCCTATAATTGATCTTTGTAATGATTTCTATAAAATGACTGAATCGGTTGTTACCAATGGTAAACTGAATAATATCTTGAATTGCTCGTTCACTTGCATTCGCTTGTTTTTGTACCTATCGGTAAGGTTTTTTTCAGTGTGTTCGAAACAATAATGCGTCAATGGAATGAGCGCAATGATGTCTGGTGTTTCTCCTCCAGACGTTTGGAAGCTTGATTAAATAAAGCATTGGATGTTCCACCAAAATTTTGTCCAGCGGTTCAGAAATCTTGTGAGGAAGGGCGTCCGTTTCCGCGTTTATTAATCCTACCGAAGATTTTTACACATTGTTGCCGTTTTTAAGGTTGTCCACTGATTTTTCATATCGACCAAAATTTTGTCCAGCTGTTCAGAAACCTTGTGAGGGAGGGCGTCCGTTTCCGCGTTTATTAATCCTAGCGAAGATTTTTACACATTGTTGCCGTTTTTAAGGTTGTCCACTGATTTTTCATATCGACGGGTGTTGTCATTCTTCAGGTTCAATGTCTCGGTATTCTTAATAACCATTTCTGAGCAGAGACCAAATGTGTCCAATTAAACACTAAGTGCTTCCAAAGCATGTACATTGTCATCTGCTTTACTGACGATTTGTTGTTCATATAAGACAATTACATCATTGTATGTGTATAAGTTTGATACGTTGGCCTACAACTTCCTGAGCCCAGTCGATCACACCTCCTGAGCTGATTGAGAGCTCGGGTATTGCACGTTGCCATCGGGCAAAGGTTGTTGTTGGTTGGCTCCGCTTGCGTGAAACTTTCTCTCGCTGAAATATGTGCATGTATGTAGTTGTAGTTGTACAAATACGAAGATCCCAACGTTCACTTCCTTACTAACTCTTGTCGAGCTAACAGGCATCTGACGCCACCACACCAGAATAGTTGTTAGTTGTTGAATACAAAAGAAGAATCAATCAATAAAGCCAATAATTTAATATATTTACTAATTCTCCCAACCATCCACAGTTGTTGCCGGTCTCCCCCTCGCGACCTCCTAAACATTTGGTCGCATTGCCTATTTGTTGTTGGTCTTGTCGGAGAAATCGTTGGAAATCATATATATCATATATATCCTCTCATCACAACAACAAATCTCCTAACTAACACAAGGTACGTAAACTCAGATTTCTTTAAAAAGTGAACCACCGCGAGTGCTAGTATTTTTTGTTTGTTTGCTATTTCGTTAAAAAAAATAGCGATGGTCGATATTCAATCCCCCTACGCAGTATACAGACCACTCTAGTCGTTGCGCATACTTTCGTGTTTTACGCTCTTTCGTTGTTACGAATTTTGCATTTCCTTGGTTTGTACTGATCACCCTACATCGCGTTGGTCATATAAAAGCATTTGGTGTTGTTGCTATTATCACCTGTTTGTTAAATTATTTCTTTCTCATTTATACAGTTGAGCACTTTAGTGAGACTTTGCAGTAATATTTGCACTAACAACAGACATTGCTTTCAATCTCTCGGTTGTTAAATTATAAGAAACATCTCCGCTCCACAAATTGTTCGTTCGATTATTTTTTGTTTTTCCAAACCAAATCCAATAGTTAATAATCACTCGATCACTTCGTAGTTGAAAATTTGGTTTGTCTAAATTACAATAACAAAACAATCATTATATGTCGTGAACGCACCTTATTGGTTTTTTTATTTTTCGTTTTAATTCTCAACAACCAAACGAATTCGTGGTGATGTTATCCACCCTGGTTTGTTCTAAGAAGCAGAGTAATGCAATGTAATATTTGCAATAACAACATTTACTCTTGTTCACGTGTCGAACATGGAAAAGATAATGAATGTCTCTTGTATAAATGAGAGAATATTTAGTTAAACGGGGATCTATATTCATATATGGTCCACTTAAGATAGTCTAAGTCTAAGATAGATTAACAGTCTGTTTTTGTAAAATTCCAAACGAACGAATTCGAATGACTTACGACCAAACTCCTTGGTTTTGAAAAATATGTCATTTATTTTTGTTTTGAATCAGAAAACCTTTATAAATATAAATAAAGGTTTGGTCGTAAGTCGCTCGAATTCGTTCGTTTGGAATTTTACAAAAACAGGCTGTAAGTCATATTATAATACTTAGTTCTTAAGGATCACTTTTTTTTATCAAGAAATGAGTGTGTAAATGCACCAAAAGAAAGAAGACGTGCTTTCACTCCGCGGACAATATCCGCGTAAGATCCCTCGTTTAACACATATATTCTCCATATATTACTCGAAAACAAGAACAACAATTAAAAATAAAAAGTCCACTGTCTTTTTGTTTGGTTTGTTTGTTGCATAGTCTAGCACCAACCAAGCACATATTGTTTTTTTTTTGTTGTTCTAGCATTGGTCAGTTCTCACTGGAGAATTTGCATTATCATTTTGCACTAACACGCGCCTTTTTCTAGCGTCACCTGGGTATAATAGAAAATACACTAACAATTTTTGTTGACTCCAACTCTCACTCTTGTTTCATTGTGTGTTTCTGTGATATTCGATATTCACCACACTACAGCACAGTGGTACCAAGCGCCAAAATTGCGAATTTGCAAAAATTAATATTAATCCTTTGAACCCCGAATTTTCTCCGCAATCTTAGAACGAAATTTCTGTTCTCAGCTTTAATGCAACTATCCTAAATAGGATATGCACAAAATTTGACAAGGCTACATCCTTGCATTCAGGAGATACAGTACATTCTTTCGGAAAAATTAAACTCCAATATCAAGAAAACCAAATGCAAAATCGACCGAAAAATGATTTTAAATTATTCTCTATATTCATTTTTACAAGAATCAATATTAATTCTGACGGGAGAATTCGTACAATTCGAATGCAAAGCAATTTAAATAATTTGGACTGAATACACAAATTTACCCTCTTCTCTACATTGAAAAGCACGTAACATTACTAACATTTTTTGAATTTTCTTTTGATATGTGTTGTCCATAATCAGGTATTGACATATGAAATCCAGATAATATATATCTACTAGCTGCATATTAAATATAAGCTCTGAACATTTTGTTACTTGTGGACAATATTGGGCCCCAAAAGTTAAAAATATTGGTTGAATCTTTTTGGAATAAATACAAATTAGTGGTTGTAAGGTTTTTTTTTTGTATTTTTAAACTTTGGAAATATTCAAAGCAAATAATACTTGTGGAAAATATTAGTTTTTTGGAATATTTCTTTATTGATTCTGTTGTTTTTATTCAATATTTTTGAAAATTTGAGTACTTCTTGTGCGGTTTTTGAAATTCGTCACCTGTACACTACATTTGGCACCTTTGGGCAAATTCTCCCCTATTAATTTAAGTTTTTGTCAAATGTACGCAATTATTACTGCAAAGAATTTGGTTGTCGCAGTACTTTTGACCAATTACATCCTACAAAGTATTTAGTATTCAAGACCTCAGTTGGTAGATTTTGCTAAGTTTGAGGAATTCTCGTTGATTATTTGGTTGAAATCATCGATTTTTCTAATGAAGTAAATCCAATCTCTGGAAGGTTTTCTATATGCTTTGGAGGTTTTGTTGCTATTAGCTTTTTTGATTGAGATTAGAGTTTGGGAATTTCCGACTTTTTTCATACCCGGGAAATCGGGAATTCAAAATTTTCATTCCCCGGTACCCGGGAATTTCCGGTACTTTTCACAACCTTTGTAAGTAAAAATGTTAAAGGGTAGGAATGTTATTATATTAATAAAATAATTAGATTTGTAATTTACGTTCTGCGTCAT
Source organism: Musca vetustissima (assembly GCF_032173495.1). NCBI lineage: Eukaryota > Metazoa > Arthropoda > Insecta > Diptera > Muscidae > Musca > Musca vetustissima. The sequence continues at coordinate 94,453 of NW_026875686.1, read as the reverse complement.
TGTACACTAACACTTAAAGATTAATAATTGACAATTCATTTTCAAATAAAAGTATTTTTGTATGTTTTTAGCAAAACATTGTATTAAGAACTATTTGTACAAATTAACAAACATATGAATAATTTTTAATTTGTGCATTCAACAGGTTGATATACTGTTTCTTATGTTGATGTCAAAATGTCCAGCAATTGAAAATATTCTCCCACAGTTTATGGACTTTTACTCACTTTATATAAAGCTTATTTCTTAAAAAAAATATTGTGACAAGGTTTTGATCTTATAGGGTTGACTTTGCAACTATTTTAATTTAATTTCAAAACATGTTTACCTTTGGAATATCTTCATCAGTACTAGATGACCAGATTCCACATCATTGAAAACCTAAATATCTTCTTATACACCTTTGCGACTTTTTTGGCACATCCATATTCCCCAAACTACCTGGGTCTTTTAAAAACTTTAGTTTAGATATAAATTTTAAGTCACGTCGGTCACTTATTTATTTTTGTAATATCAGTGGAATTGAATGGTCGATTCCAGCAGTTTTTCTTCAATCATTTTCCGAATTTCGAATCTGTCTATTATATAAATCGGTTTTGAAATGAGTATCTTACACTTATACACACATAAAAATCTCCACTTGTAGTTGTTGTACTATCGATAACAAATAATACGACGGATGGATCAACGGTTCCATTCTGTTTATGCCTTAAGCATTGAAATTTTTAATTCCGTATTAATATTTATTTAGAAACACAATTTCCCGGTTTTTCCGGGAAATAATATCGAGAAATCCCGGGAATAACGATGTCAAACAAATCGGGAAATCCCGGGAATACCCGGGACGGGAATTCCCGACACCAAACCATAATTGAGATATATATATATAGTTGAATTGTGCGATTTTTCATTTTATTAGTTTTTGTTTATTCTTCAATTAAGAAATTTCAATTTGCGGGTTTCACATTGCAGAAACAAAATGTCGATAACTCCTCTAACTCGTATTGTTAGAGCCACTGAGATTGTTTTAAAAAGCGAATCCTCCTTCGGCACCCGTCCTTGGATTACAAACTTTTTAATGCTCCGGTAGCTATTGCCGCCCAAGATAGTAATGTGCTCTTTGTTCATAATGGGAAAACGCATTCTGCTGGTGTCATTATTGGTCCTTCTTCAAAGGTATCTATTTTTAGTAAAAAACTCAAAAATGCAATTGGCATTTCAGGTCATTTGAAAAAAAGATTCCAAACTCTCTACACCAAAAAAATTTGATCTCTTAAGTTGTCACCCCCTAAAAATTCTTCTAAAATTTTTGAAACAAAAACACTAGTACGGCTTATGTCAAGGAGTAATTGCTTTCGAATCCACCCTTGTCGAACTTGAAATCTAAACTTGCTTTAGATTTAGCTGATACTTTGATGGTAGCCCAGTAGATTTGCTAATTGGCGTTGATCTGTACCTCCAAATATTGGAAGTTGAACCACCAAAAGTTGTTCTAAATTTGTTGTTGGCCCAAAAGTCTATTCTCGGGTATTTACTCACCGGTTCACTTCCTCTTCCTACTAGCATTTGAAATCTAAAATTGAAATCGACCATTTTACCTATTTACTGAACATATGGCTAACCTAGTAACTGGTAACTTTGAACCGCTCACTTGAAATCTGAATTTACGTTCATTTGAAATCTTAACTAATCCATATTCCATTTTATTTGCTGCTTAGTCGTAGCAAGGGGGACGAACACCGCAGAGCTTATATAACAACTGGCAACGGTTTTTGTTGGTTTGGTTGCTCCCCTTGCTTTACACTTTCTCTCACTGGAATATGTGTATCTATGTTGTTGTAGCTGTATAAATACGAAGATAAATAAGATCCCAACGATCCTCTGCGATCCAAGTGAATCTAGGAGTTCACTTCCTTACTTACTCTTGTCGAGCAAACGGGCCTCTGACGCCACCACACCATACCCGGGAAATCGGAAATTCCCGGTACCCGGGAATTTCCGGTACTTTTCACAACCTTTGTAAGTAAAATATGTTAAAGGGTAGGAATGTTATTATATTAATTAAATAATTAGAATTCTAATTTACGTTCTGCGTCATTGTACACTAACACTTAAAAATAAATAATTGACAATTCATTTTCAAATAAAAGTATTTTTGTATGTTTTTAGCAAAACATTGTATTAAGAACTATTTGTACACATTAACAAACATATGAAGAATTTTTAATTTGTGCATTCAACAGGTTGCTTGATATACTGTTTCTTATGTTTATGTCAAAATGTCCAGCAATTGAAAATATGGACTTTTACTCACATTATATAAAGCTTATTTCTTAAAAAAAAAAAAAATATTGTGACAAGGTTTTGATCTTATAGGGTTGACTTTGCAACTATTTTAATTTAATTTCAAAACATGTTTACCTTTGGAATATCTTCATCAGTACTAGATGACCAGATTCCATATCATTGAAAACCTAAATATCTTCTTATACACCTTTGCGACTTTTTTGGCACATCCATATTCCCCAAACTACCTGGGTCTTTTAAAAACTTTAGTTTAGATATAAATTTTAAGTCACGTCGGTCACTTATTTATTTTTGTAATATCAGTGGAATTGAATGGTCGATTCCAGCAGTTTTTCTTCAATCATTTTCTGAATTTCGAACCTGTCTATTATATAAATCGGTTTTGAAATGAGTATCTTACACTTATGCACACATAAAAATCTCCACTTGTAGTTGTTGTACTATCGATAACAAATAATACGACGGATGGATCAACGGATCCATTCTGTTTATGCCTTAAGCATTGAAATTTTTAATTCCGTATTAATATTTATTTCGAAATACAATTTCCCGGTTCTTCCGGGAGATAATATCGAGAAATCCCGGGAATATCGATGTCAAACAAATCGGGAAATCCCGGGAATACCCGGGACGGGAATTCCCGACACCAAACCATAATTAATTAGTTGTTGTTTATTCTTCAATTAAGAAATTTCAATTTGCGGGTTTCAAATTTCAGAAACAAAAATGTCGATAACTCCTCTAACTCGTATTGTTAGAGCCACTGAGATTGTTTTAAAAAGCGAATCCTCCTTCGGCACCCGTCCTTGGATAACAAACTTTTTAATGCTCCGGTAGCTATTACCGCCCAAGATAGTAATGTGCTCTTTGTTCATAATGGGAAAACGCATTCCGCTGGCGTCATTATTGGTCCTTCTTCAAAGGTATCTATTTTTAGTAAAAAACTCAAAAATGCATTTGGCATTTCAGGTAATTTGAAAAAAAGATTCCAAACTCTCTACACCAAAAAAATTTGATCTCTTAAGTTGTCACCCCCTAAAAATTCTTCTAAAATTTTTGAAACAAAAACACTAGTACGGCTTATGTCAAGGAGTAATTGCTTTCGAATCCAACCTTGTCGAACTTGAAATCTAAACTTGCTTTAGATTTAGCTGATACTTTGATGGTAGCCCAGTAGATTTGCTACTTGGCGTTGATCTGTACCTCCAAATATTGGAAGTTGAACCACCAAAAGTTGTTCTAAATTTGTTGTTGGCCCAAAAGTCTATTCTCGGGTATTTACTCACCGGTTCACTTCCTCTTCCTACTAGCATCTGAAAACTAAAATTCAAATCGACCATTTTACCTATTTACTGAACATATGGCTAACCTAGTAACTGGTAACTTTGAACCGCTCACTTGAAATCTGAATTTACGATCATTTGAAATCTTAACTAATCCATATTCCATTTTATTTGCTGCTTAGTCGTAGCAAGGGGGGCGAACACCACAGAGCTTATATAACAACAGGCAACGGTTTTTGTTGGTTTGCTCCCCGTGCTTTACACTTTCTCTCACTGGAATATGTGTATCTACGTTGTTGTAGCTGTATAAATACGAAAATCAAGAAGATCCCAACGATCCTCTGCGATCCAAGTGAACCTAGGCTTTCACTTCCTTACTAACTCTTGTCGAGCTAACGGGCCTCTGACGCCACCACACCATAAATTACAGATGGTAATTTATTTAGTTGTTTGAATAGCAAAGAAGAATCACCAATAAAGGAATAATTGAATATATAAAATTTTTAACAAAAAGTAAAAAAAGGATTTAATTCTATATTTTTTGTTACTGCACTTAGGAAAACGCAAACTAAAGTATATAAGGTCGACTGCGATTATATTTCATTGATGGTAAATATATGTGACAAAGATGTATGTGTGTACTTACCGCTCTTTATCTTTATATACCTGGATTTTTGTCTTATTTATGTACAACGGGAACTAGGTTGATGTACGTTTTCAAATTTGCTGTGTATGTGTTAAATACGAGACGTTACCCTGTAGGATTTTCATCAACTTTACAAAATATTTAGCTATAAATGCATTATTATTGAACTGATTATAAATTAGCTAGAAAGTCATGTAACACTCAACCACATTAAACGAAAAATATGTTCGTGTCAAATAGGAAAAAAACGTTCTGTTTGAGAGTAAAGAGCTAACAGAATATAATACTATCATGTTTAATTTAGAATTATTTTCTAATATTTAAAATTAACTTCAAATTTTCCTGTCGTTAGAATTTGACTATCAATGGGAAAAATACAACTTTGTGTTTTCGCACAAAGTGGCTGATGTCAAATTCTAACTAGTAAACAAAGAAGAGCGCCACTTTGCAACAACAAGCGATCACTTGTTTTTTGATGTTCGTCCACATCACACCTTTTCTTTGGATTTTTGTCCACCACAGTTCATATTCGTGAATATTATTAAGGTAAAATATTGTTTATCCGAACAATATTTAATAAAGGATTGAATTTATTTATTATTTGAAAAAAAAAACTAAAATTGTTTTGTGTTCTTTTTAACTTTGGTATTAGAATTTGACATCAGCCACTTTGTGCGAAAACACAAAGTTGTATTTTTGCCACTGATGTCCAAATTCTAACGGCAGGAAAATTGGAAGTTAATTTTAAATATTGGAAAATAACTCTTAATTAAACATTCTCCGCCTGCTTGGAACATTTCAATGTCTATTGTTCCTCGAACTGGAGTTCATATTTAAAGTTAGAGTCGACGGAGCCGACATTTTTTTTAATCCACGGATACGGAAATATGTAAAAGTTTTCGGAAGACTGTGCAATCTCCCGGATAGGGGCTGCTTCCTTCCTTTTAATATAAGTACGAAGTGGTGGTGCAGTCTCCCGGCAAGGAGTCACTTCGCAACATTTTGCCTGAAGGGCACTTGGACTAACTACTGGAGGAGGGTGAGGGTCACTCTTGGTGTAAAGGTGACAGATAAGGTTGGGTTGTTGGAAATTCATACTAGAACGGTACGAAAAGTACTAAAACGTACTAAATGTGATACCATTTGTATTTGGCGAACCGGTGGAGGTAGAACTCTGAAATTTGATCTGGTGGTCGTTGATGGAGTGTAGGATAGATGTACCAAAAGATGTTTGGAAATTCGAAGTAAAACTATCCGAAAAGTACGAAAATGTACTAAATTTGGTACTATTCTGTAGCATTTGAACGGGTAGCGCTAAAAACTAGAAATTTTGAGTGTGAATTATGGTTTAGAAGTAGGGTCCATTTACGGATATGGTTTTGAAAGCGTGTACTCATGTGTACGAAAAGTGCGATATTTGGTACAAATTTAATTTGGAGATACAAACCGAACTGGAATTTGAAATTAAAAGTACGGTCGGAGTGTAGGATTGTGATATGATCGTAGTTTTGGAAATTTTTTACTTATGTGTAAGAAAAGTACTAAATCGTACAATAATTGGTACAATTTGGGTTAACTGATAGAGGGTGAACAATGAAATTTGGAGTCAGTGTCATTGTAGGCGTGTAGGACTCAGTTTAAGACATTATTACCTATGGGTACTAAATTTGGTACAATTTGAGTTTTAGGTAAACCAATGGAGCTAAAATCATGAAATTTGCAAGTTTTAGGAAGATTGAGGAAGTTTTAGGAAATAGGAAGTTTTAGAAATTTGTACTAACGTATACCAAATTTAGATTTAGAATCACTGTGGGAGTATGTAGGAAGTTTTGGATATTGGTACTACTGTGTACTAAATTTGGTACAATTTGAAATTTGGAGTCAGGATCGCTGTTGGGGTGTAAGATCGAGATATGTAGGAATTTTTAAAAATTATTACTAATGTGTACTTAATTTGGTACAATTTGAGTTGTGAGTTAACAGATAGAGTTGGAATCCTGAATCTTGGATTTAGGATCACTGTGGGGGTGTAGGATTGGGGTATGTAGGAAGTTTTGGAAATTCGTACTACTGTACTAAATTTGATAGAATTTGAATTGTCCGTGAAACGATAGAGTTGGAATCCTGAAACTTGGGATGAAGGTGTTAGCTAAGTAGGAAGTTTTGGAAATTTGTATTACTGTGTACTAAATTTGGTACAAAATGAATTATTGTTGAACCGATAGAGTTGAAACCCTGGAACTTGGATTTAGCATCACTGTGGGTTAAGGTTTGGGTTAAATAGGAAGATTGGAAATTCCTACGACTGTACTAAATTTGGTACAATTTAAATTATGGATAAACCGATAGAGTTGGAACCCTGGAACTTGGATTTAAAATCACTGTTGGGGTGTAGGGTTGTGGTATGTATGAAGTTTTGGAAATTGGTACTATTGTGTACTAAATATGGGACAATTTGAATTGTGGGTGAATCAATAGAGTTGGAATTATGAAATTTGGATTTAGGATCACTGTGGGTGTGTAGGTTTGGGTAGGTAGGAAGTTTTGGAAATTCATACTATTGTGTACTAAATTTGGTACAATTGAAATTGTGGGTGAACCAATAGAGCTGGGATCCAGAAATTTTAATTTGGAATCATTGTGGCGCTGTAGGATCGAGGTATGCAGCAAGTTTTATTTGATGGTTGAGGTGGGTACTTATGGAATTAAAGTTGGATTTGGATGAACCTTTAGAGCTCCAGTCATGAAATTTTGTACTAAATAGTACTTAAATTTAATTTATGGTCGATATTAATATGTCGATTGTTTAGTTTTTCTGGCATATGCAGTTTGTCTGCGAAAATTAAATAATATGTTAATTTATTTTTAAATATTTCCCACGTTCCCTAACGAAGTAGCGGGTTTATGCTGGCACTGAATAAAATCCTTATTTTGCTCGGCTCTACCAAATGTTCGGGTTGCTCCTTAGTATTTTGTGGCATGTTGCGAAAGTCACTTCAAAGGTAATGTACTACGCTTAAAATCTTCAAAAAATCAGTATTTTCGAACACGAAACCTTGATGCTTTCAGTTACACTTATCAATGAGCACTCTTAAAATATTTTTAAATAATATCCTTTTTAATCAAATACCTTAGAGTTTAATTAGATTTTAAGTTCAAGACAAGTTTTAAGAAAACATTTTATCCGAAAACATGCATATTGCCCTTATCATAGTATTTATTTTTCCCCGTAATGTAACAAAACTTATACGGCTTGGTATCATAATTTCATCGTTCAGTCCAAAGACCACTGTAACTCAGCCAATCCTCACCCGATTTGCCAACTATATCTTGTTCTTTACTCTTCGAACGACAAAAGAGCAATAATAATCCGGTAGAAAGGAACGAAGTATTCGCGTTTCAAATTGAAAATCTATGAAACTACGTTTTTTCTACATTTACCGTTATAAAACTAATTTTCGAAGTGACATAGAAAAACTAAAGGCATTTTCGTGGTCCAGGGACTCCATTTAAACAGAATTGGTACATTAGAAACCATAAATAATTTTGTTGTTGTTTTGTAGCACAATGTAATTTAATGAATAAAGGAATACATATTCAAACTAATGTAATAATGGAAAAAAGAAACTGAAGAAAAATATAAGTTGTATTATATCACGAGGATGAAAATTAAATAAACTTTCGAAAAATTTTTTAAGAAATGGATGACTTATACACATTTGAGTAATGAATAATCCTCGCGTCGCACAGTGTTATTTTCTTTTAATTTAGGTTTATTATGTATTTACCTTGTTTTAAGTTTTGGAGTTTACACAGTAAAAATCGCTGCGTGATCTTCTAATTCTAAATGTACTTCATTATTATGAAGTTAGATTAATGTATAATTATTTATTTGATTTTTAATATTTTCTATAGCGTAAATTTGATTTAGTATTTCATTAGCAGAAACAAATCGACGGTGGACATGGTTTCATATCAATAGTTGAATATTCCCTACAGATTCACAAAGTTTTAAATCTCTGTTTTAAAAATCTGACAACATGAAGTCAATCCATGTCTTGCTGATACAGGGAACATAAGTAAATAAGAATCGGATCCCACATTTTTATGTCAATAGACAAAGTTTTGAATGTCTCAAGGCAGCCTATAATTGATCTTTGTAATGATTTCTATAAAATGACTGAATCGGTTGTTACCAATGGTAAACTGAATAATATCTTGAATTGCTCGTTCACTTGCATTCGCTTGTTTTTGTACCTATTGGTAAGGTTTTTTTCAGTGTGTTCGAAACAATAATGCGTCAATGGAATGAGCGCAATGATGTCTGGTGTTTCTCCTCCAGACGTTTGGAAGCTTGATTAAATAAAGCATTGGATGTTCCACCAAAATTTTGTCCAGCTGTTCAGAAATCTTGTGAGGGAGGGCGTCCGTTTCCGCGTTTATTAATCCTACCGAAGATTTTTACACATTGTTGCCGTTTTTAAGGTTGTCCACTGATTTTTCATATCGACGGGTGTTGTCATTCTTCAGGTTCAATGTCTCGGTATTCCTAATAACCATTTCTGACCAGAGACCAAATGTGTCCAATTAAACTCTAAGTGCTTCCAAAGCATGTACATTGTCATCTGCTTTACTGACGATTTGTTGTTCATATAAGACAATTACATCATTGTATGTGTATAAGTTTGATACGTTGGCCTACAACTTCCTGAGCCCAGTCGATCACACCTCCTGAGCTGATTGACAGCTCGGGTATTGCACGTTCCCATCGGGCAACGGTTGTTGTTGGTTGGCTCCGCTTGCTTGAAACTTTCTCTCGCTGAAATGTGTGCATGTATGTAGTTGTAGTTGTACAAATACGAAGATCCCAACGTTCACTTCCTTACTAATTCTTGTCGAGCTAACAGGCATCTGACGCCACCACACCAGAATAGTTGTTAGTTGTTGAATACAAAAGAAGAATCAATCAATAAAGCCAATAATTTAATATATTTACTAATTCTCCCAACCATCCACAGTTGTTGCCGGTCTCCCCCTCGCGACCTCCTAAACATTTGGTCGCATTGCCTATTTGTTGTTGATCTTGTCGGAGAAATCGTTGGAAATCATATATATCCTCTCATCACAACAACAAATCTCCTTACTAACACAAGGTACGTAAACTCAGATTTCTTTAAAAAGTGAGCCACCGCGAGTGCTAGTATTTTTTGTTTGTTTGCTATTTCGTTAAAAAAAATAGCGATGGTCGATATTCAATCCCCCTACGCAGTATACAGACCACTCTAGTCGTTGCGCATACTTTCGTGTTTTACGCTCTTTCGTTGTTACGAATATTGCATTTCCTTGGTTTGTACTGATCACCCTACGTCGCGTTGGTCATATAAAAGCATTTGGTATTGTTGCTATTATCACCTGTTTGTTAAATTATTGCTTTAGTGAGACTTTGCAGTAATATTTGCACTAACAACAGGCATTGCTTTCAATCTCTCGGTTGTTAAATTATAAGAAACATCTCCGCTCCACAAATTGTTCGTTCGATTATTTTTTGTTTTTCCAAACAAAATCCAATAGTTAATAATCACTCGATCACTTCGTAGTTGAAAATTTGGTTTGTCTAAATTACAATAACAAAACAATCATTATATGTCGTGAACGCACTTTATTGGTTTTTTTATTTTTCGTTTTAATTCTCAACAACCAAACGAATTCGTGGTGATGTTATCCACCCTGGTTTGTTCTAAGAAGCAGAGTAATGCAATGTAATATTTGCAATAACAACATTTACTCTTGTTCACGTGGCGAACATGGAAAAGATAATGAATGTCTCTTGTATAAATGAGAGAATATTTAGTTAAACGGGGATCTATATTCGTATATGGTCCACTTAAGATAGTCTAAGTCTAAGATAGATTAACAGCCTGTTTTTGTAAAATTCCAAACGAACGAATTCGAGTGACTTACGACCAAACTCCTTGGTTTTGAAAAATATGTCATTTATTTTTGTTTTTAATCAGAAAACCTTTATAAACATAAATAAAGGTTTGGTCGTAAGTCGCTCGAATTCGTTCGTTTGGAATTTTACAAAAACAGGCTGTAAGTCATATTATAATACTTAGTTCTTAAGGATCACTTTTTTTTTATCAAGAAATGAGTGTGTAAATGCACCAAAAGAAAGAAGACGTCCTTTCACTCCGCGGACAATATCCGCGTAAGATCCCTCGTTTAACACATATATATTGTCCATATATTACTCGAAAACAAGAACAACAATTCGAAATAAAAAGTCCACTGTATTTTTGTTTGGTTTGTTTGTTGCATAGTCTAGCACCAACCAAGCACATATTGGTTTTTTTGTTGTTCTAGAATTGATCAGTTCTCGCTGGAGAATTTGCATTTTGCAATAACACGCACCTTTTTCTAGCGTCACCTGGGTATAATAGGATATACACTAACAATTTTTGTCGAATCCAACTCTCATTCTTGTTTGAAATATTCAAAGCAAATAATACTTGCGGAAAATATTCGTTTTTTTAGAATATTTCTTCATTGATTCTGTTGTTTTTATTCAATATTTTTGAAAATTTGAGTACTTCTAGTGCGGTTTTTGAAATTCGTCACCTGTACACTACATTTGGGCAAATTTTCCCCTATTAATTTAAGTTTCTGTCAAATGTACGCAATTATTACTGCAAAGAATTTGGTTGTCGCAGTACTTTTGACCAATTACATCCTACAAAGTATTTTGTATTCAAGACCTCAGTTGGTAGATTTTGCTAAGTTTGAGGAATTCTCGTTGATTATTTGGTTGAAATCATCGATTTTTCTAATGAAGTAAATCCAATCTCTGGAAGTTTTTCTATATAGTTTGGAGGTTTTGTTGCTATTAGCTTTTTTGATTGAGATTAGAGTTTGGGAATTTCCGACTTTTTTCATTCCCGGGAAATCGGGATTTCAAAATTTTCATTCCCCGGTACCCGGGAATTTCCGGTACTTTTCACAACCTTTGTAAGTGAAAATGTTAAAGGGTAGGAATGTTATTATATTAATAAAATAATTAGATTTGTAATTTACGTTCTGCGTCATTGTACACTAACACTTAAAAATAAATAATTGACAATTCATTTTCAAATAAAAGTATTTTTGTATGTTTTTAACAAAACATCCCGCTAGCAAGAGGAACTAGTTCGTAATCAGAAAGTCGTCGATTCTCAGCTCTACAGTGACTAGTTCCACTTTACACCCCTTAACAATGTATTTAACTGTTTACTTTAACATGGGGATGTCATAGGAGGCAACCAATTGACACTCCTTCGCTTACCCGAGGACTAGTATTATACTAGTTACATGTTTACAGTCAACGACTAGTTACATTTGACCTCCCACCTTTCTAGTTCCTAGTAATCAATCTTAGACTAGTGTAATTGGACTACCCCCTTTTCTAACGCAAGCATGCCAGTTCCTAACTGGTTCCCTAAGAACTAGTGCAGTAGCGATTATATGCTTTAATTGGCAAATAAAACACTCATATAGAAATTCGAATTCAATATTTATATTTCAAAGTTAAATATAAATACATATTTACATATTTTCTTATTAAAAAAAACTAGAAAAGAAATCCTTTTATCAATATTTAAATTTCATTTTTAAATTCAAGTTAAATTTGTATAGAATAAAAATACATATAAATAAAAATATACATATTAAAAAGTAAAAAAAAAACTGAAATACGACTTCAATTCTTATGTTTTAAAATTACATATAAATAAATATATACATATTTTCTTAAAAATTAAATAAAATACAAAAAAAGAACTAAAACAATTTTTTTCAATATTTATCACTCAATTATGAATTCGATATAGATAAATATTTACATATTTGCTTAAAAAGTAAAAAAGTTATAGTTATACAAATTTAAGACAACTAATTTTTTCCACCAACACACATTTCTTTTGAAGACAAACTTTTTTAAAATGACGCTTTTTTTTGCAATTGGATTGCTCATCGCAATTGAGTTTCCGCAGAATCAGATTCGTCTGTGACAGGTATGGCATCTGCAAATAAAATCGTTGATTAGAATGTTATTTCACAATATAATACATAATTTTAATATCTTACCTAAGAGGACGTTGTAAAAATTGCTAAGGTGTTTTAAACCCTTCTTTCCATGATTTCCCTCAATGTTGTACATGAGGGTTATATTTGAATCCAATATATTTTTTAAAGACTATTATATTGCTTCGTGTTTTACAATGGATTTTATGGCCTTGACCTGCAAAGATATATAAAATATTATTAAATTTTCAAAAATAAACTTATTTGAAGTACTTACATATATATCCTTATTTTCGTAGGAAATTTGATTATTAATTTCATGAAGATCGCTTTCACTTGTTATGGGGAACTTATTGGAGATTTGTATCTCATCACATTCTGCTCTTAAGAGCTTTTGTGTCATCGCCTTTAATTCAGCTATTGAATCCGCAATAACTTTGATCTGACCTATGGCAAAAAAGACAATATGTAATTAATAATATAAAAACAAAATAATTATAACATTACCTTGAATTATTTTTTTGGGTATTTTCAATATTGTCTACCTTCTTCCCAATTTCTGCGCAATTGCACGTGTGGTTAGATTCATCTGCAGTTTATAATAGGAAAAAATTATAGGATTTTTTATGGATTTACGCACTTTACTACTTACAATTCTTAACACTTGTTTTGAAACGATTAATTTTATTGGTACTTCCTTCCATTTTCGTTTGAAAATTAAGTATACTGTAATATTATGTACAATAAATTAAAATAAAAAATATGAATTTACTTAAAACAATGAATGAATATGTACGCTATATTAAAACTTTAAATACAGGTATGTAATAAAGGGATTAGGAGTAATTTACTTTTATAGGGTAATGCTACAACTTTGCATTCTAAATCGGAAATCGAGAATTGTTCTTCATGACAGATTGGCTCTAAATCTACTAGATATATACCTATGTCTAATGAATCACAGGGCTCCTTAACAAAACTTTGAATATTCGTAAATCTACGACCCAAGAATAAGCCTTCTTTGCAGTTGTGAAATGATACAATCTGTACTGGAATAGAGGATTTTGTATATGCATAATTATTTGGAAACGTTGTACTCAGAGTACACCCATGAAATATGTATTTATTAGTTTCCAAAATCAAACTTGGAGCAGTATATGCCGATTTTATTTCAAAGTTTTCCTCTACAGAATGTCTATAAATTTGTTCCAAAATTTTTCTCGGACTTTTGATACATTTCTTTATTTTTTGAAGGTAGTTCTCAAAAGGATAACATGAACCACTTGTTGGATCGCCAATAAATTCTATTGACTTTACTACGTGCAACAAGCTATGTACATTGTAGGAGACACTATTCTCACCAAAAACTAAAGGAAAATTTTCAACAAATATATTCAGCATCATTTGCGCAGTTTCCAGATTTGTCAATCTTTGTTTAGGACAACAAATTAATCTATATGAACAGTGCAGTAATAGAAATAAGTAGTATAGGTCGTCGTCTACCACATCCTTTAAGACAATAACACCACTATATAATACGAATTGTCTCAGTTCGGTAGCCTTCCAATTTGACAGTTCATCCAAAGTCCTAGGTTTACGACAAAATTCTTTAGGGATATATTTTCGAATTGAGCACAGAGACTCCGAAATTTTTGAAATGGATTCAGTGGACATTTTAAAATTACTTTTATTTTTCACAATTCGTGTTAGAAATTTTCGAACTACACCTAAATCTATTAAATGCATTACATCTAAGATAATTTGGGTAACCATCTTTACACCAATCTTTTCAAAAGGGGAATTTCGATTTAGATAAATTGCTAGGTGAAAGTTTATATATTTTCTGGAGGTAAAGTCTTCATCGCTGATAATTTCACCGCATTTTGAGCTGTATGTTAATGTTCCGTTAATTTTTTTCCAACCTGCGTACATTTTGGACAGCCGTAGCGTGATGTATGGGACGGAACCCCACTTATAAAAGCTCTCGCAGGAGCACCGCAGATTACAGCTCGTATATTTATTTTATACGTGAGACCACCAATCTCCAGCCCATATTCAATGTAATGCAACATTTCTTCAGAAAAATGGTGTAAGTAAGAGTGTAAGTCGTTTGGTTTTGTTTTACCCAAAAAAACTCCAACTGGTAAAACGTAGCAACTAGCTGTATTGGTAGTCTTAATAATAATCGGCCAAATTTGGGTTTTTGAACTCTTAAAAAGTGGAAGTCCGTCTATATTTACATCTATCGTAATATTTTTAGGCAATGGAATATGTTTTGAAATCTTTACAAGCTGTGTTCCAAGTCCGATATGAATGTAAGATCCTCCAGCAATATTTTCAATAGTAGGTCTCAAGGGGCAATGAAATGTGGGGTTAAAAGAAACATCAATGCCTTCTTCCCTTAAAATGTTAACCAATTCGGTAACACAAGCTCTTGCTGATTTGTATTTGACATACCATTCCCTGAATTTAACATTTAATTGTCCTGTTTGGTTTTGATTTTCTGTATCACTTAAAGTATCTGGAGATATTTCCCTATCTGCTTCAGGGTGTTGTCTTGGAGATATTTCCCTATCTGCTTCAGAGTGTTGTCCCGTAAAGGAATGGCTGGTGTTGATTTCTGAGACCACATTCTCCAATTTGTTATTAATGATTTCCTTTTCTTTTTTTACCAATCTACTAAATTGTCTTTTGCTAGTCATGCTTACCTTCTTTAAGAAATTTCAGCTTTTAATTTTTTAGATTAGATTTTATAGATTTTATTAACTATATCACTTTTATATGAATTCACTTTTTTCCAAATGTTTAATTTGAAAGCACCGTACTTTTGAATGTTCACAACAAGAATGGTTATTGCTTAACAAAATTCCTCTAGCATTCACTAAAACTAACGGTAAATTTTTTTGTCGAGCAACCACCAAAAACCAGTTTTTGGTGGTTGCTCAAAAAGAACTTTTTGAGATTTCTCTCTTGTTTTTTTTTTAACATCGCAAGTGGCACCTTCTCGCTTACTATCGGATAAAAAAGTAGTCAATTGGTTCCGTTTGCATTACTTTAGGGTCAAATTTGTAATTAGTTTCGTTTATTCAGAGAGAATGTTTAAATACTTTTTTCTTCTCTTTTGACAAAAAAAATAGTTTTTCTTTATTATCGCAAGTGGCTTCTTCTCGCTTCCTATAGGATAAAAAGGTAGTCAATTGGTTCCTCTTGCATTACTCTAGGGTCAAATTAGTAACTTTTGCCGTTTATAACTAGTGCTGGGACTAGTTACATGCCATCAATTGGAATTTTCATTGCTAGCGGGATTGTATTAAGAACTTTTTGTACACATTAACAAACATATGAAGAATTTTTAATTTGTGTATTCAACAGGTTGATATACTGTTTCTTATGTTGATGTCAAAATGTCCAGCAATTGAAAATATTCTCCCACAGTTTATGGACTTTTACTCACTTTATATAAAGCTTATTTCTTAAAAAAAAATATTGTGACAAGGTTTTGATCTTATAGGGTTGACTTTGCAACTATTTTAATTTAATTACAAAACATGTTTACCTTTGTAGTATCTTCATCAGTACTAGATGGCCAGATTCCACATTATTGAAAACCTAAATATCTTCTTATACACCTTTGCGACCATCACTTATTTATTTTTGTAATATCAGTGTAATTGAATGGTCGATTCCAGCAGTTTTTCTTCAATCATTTTCCGAATTTCGAACCTGTCTATTATATAAATCGGTTTTGAAATGAGTATTTTCCACTTATACACACATAAAAATCTCCACTTGTAGTTGTTGTACTATCGATAACAAATAATACGACGGATGGATCAACGGATCCATTCTGTTTATGCCTTAAGCATTGAAATTTTTAATTCCGTATTAATATTTATTTCGAAATACAATTTCCCGGTTCTTCCGGGAGATAATATCGAGAAATCCCGGGAATATCGATGTCAAACAAATCGGGAAATCCCGGGAATACCCGGGACGGGAATTCCCGACACCAAACCATAATTAATTAGTTCTTGTTTATTCTTCAATTAAGAAATTTCAATTTGCGGGTTTCAAATTTCAGAAACAAAAATGTCGATAACTCCTCTAACTCGTATTGTTAGAGCCACTGAGATTGTTTTAAAAAGGGAATCCTCCTTCGGCACCCGTCCTTGGATAACAAACTTTTTAATGCTCCGGTAGCTATTACCGCCCAAGATAGTAATGTGCTCTTTGTTCATAATGGGAAAACGCATTCCGCTGGCGTCATTATTGGTCCTTCTTCAAAGGTATCTATTTTTAGTAAAAAACTCAAAAATGCATTTGGCATTTCAGGTAATTTGAAAAAAAGATTCCAAACTCTCTACACCAAAAAAATTTGATCTCTTAAGTTGTCACCCCCTAAAAATTCTTCTAAAATTTTTGAAACAAAAACCCTAGTACGGCTTATGTCAAGGAGTAATTGCTTTCGAATCCAACCTTGTCGAACTTGAAATCTAAACTTGCTTTAGATTTAGCTGATACTTTGATGGTAGCCCAGTAGATTTGCTACTTGGCGTTAATCTGTACCTCCAAATATTGGAAGTTGAACCACCAAAAGTTGTTCTAAATTTGTTGTTGGCCCAAAAGTCTATTCTCGGGTATTTACTCACCGGTTCACTTCCTCTTCCTACTAGCATCTGAAAACTAAAATTCAAATCGACCATTTTACCTATTTACTGAACATATGGCTAACCTAGTAACTGGTAACTTTGAACCGCTCACTTGAAATCTGAATTTACGTTCATTTGAAATCTTAACTAATCCATATTCCATTTTATTTGCTGCTTAGTCGTAGCAAGGGGGGCGAACACCGCAGAGCTTATATAACAACAGGCAACGGTTTTTGTTGGTTTGCTCCCCGTGCTTTACACTTTCTCTCACTGGAATATGTGTATCTACGTTGTTGTAGCTGTATAAATACGAAAATCAAGAAGATCCCAACGATCCTCTGCGATCCAAGTGAACCTAGGCTTTCACTTCCTTACTAACTCTTGTCGAGCTAACGGGCCTCTGACGCCACCACACCATAAATTACAGATGGTAATTTATTTAGTTGTTTGAATAGCAAAGAAGAATCACCAATAAAGGAATAATTGAATATATAAAATTTTTAACAAAAAGTAAAAAAAAGGATTTAATTCTATATTTTTTGTTACTGCACTTAGGAAAACGCAAACTAAAGTATATAAGGTCGACTGCGATTATATTTCATTGATGGTAAATATATGTGACAAAGATGTATGTGTGTACTTACCGCTCTTTATCTTTATATACCTGGATTTTTGTCTTATTTATGTACAACGGGAACTAGGTTGATGTACGTTTTCAAATTTGCTGTGTATGTGTTAAATACGAGACGTTGCCCTGTAGGACTTTCATCAACTTTACAAAATATTTAGCTATAAATGCATTATTATTGAACTGATTATAAATTAGCTAGAAAGTCATGTAACACTCAACCACATTAAACGAAAAATATGTTCGTGTCAAATAGGAAAAAAACGTTCTGTTTGAGAGTAAAGAGCTAACAGAATATAATACTATCATGTTTAATTTAGAATTATTTTCTAATATTTAAAATTAACTTCAAATTTTCCTGTCGTTAGAATTTGACTATCAATGGGAAAAATACAACTTTGTGTTTTCGCACAAAGTGGCTGATGTCAAATTCTAACTAGTAAACAAAGAAGAGCGCCACTTTGCAACAACAAGCGATCACTTGTTTTTTGATGTTCGTCCACATCACACCTTTTCTTTGGATTTTTGTCCACCACAGTTCATATTCGTGAATATTATTAAGGTAAAATATTGTTTATCCGAACAATATTTAATAAAGGATTGAATTTATTTATTATTTGAAAAAAAAAACTAAAATTGTTTTGTGTTCTTTTTAACTTTGGTATTAGAATTTGACATCAGCCACTTTGTGCGAAAACACAAAGTTGTATTTTTGCCACTGATGTCCAAATTCTAACGGCAGGAAAATTGGAAGTTAATTTTAAATATTGGAAAATAACTCTTAATTAAACATTCTCCGCCTGCTTGGAACATTTCAATGTCTATTGTTCCTCGAACTGGAGTTCATATTTAAAGTTAGAGTCGACGGAGCCGACATTTTTTTTAATCCACGGATACGGAAATATGTAAAAGTTTTCGGAAGACTGTGCAATCTCCCGGATAGGGGCTGCTTCCTTCCTTTCAATATAAGTACGAAGTGGTGGTGCAGTCTCCCGGCAAGGAGTCACTTCGCAACATTTTGCCTGAAGGGCACTTGGACTAACTACTGGAGTAGGGTGAGGGTCACTCTTGGTGTAAAGGTGACAGATAAGGTTGGGTTGTTGGAAATTCATACTAGAACGGTACGAAAAGTACTAAAACGTACAAAATGTGATACCATTTGTATTTGGCGAACCGGTGGAGGTAGAACTCTGAAATTTGATCTGGTGGTCGTTGATGGAGTGTAGGATAGATGTACCAAAAGATGTTTGGAAATTCGAAGTAAAACTATCCGAAAAGTACGAAAATGTACTAAATTTGGTACTATTCTGTAGCATTTGAACGGGTAGCGCTAAAAACTAGAAATTTTGAGTGTGAATTATGGTTTAGAAGTAGGGTCCATTTACGGATATGGTTTTGAAAGCGTGTACTCATGTGTACGAAAAGTGCGATATTTGGTACAAATTTAATTTGGAGATACAAACCGAACTGGAATTTGAAATTAAAAGTACGGTCGGAGTGTAGGATTGTGATATGAACGTAGTTTTGGAAATTTTTTACTTATGTGTAAGAAAAGTACTAAATCGTACAATAATTGGTACAATTTGGGTTAACTGATAGAGGGTGAACAATGAAATTTGGAGTCAGTGTCATTGTAGGCGTGTAGGACTCAGTTTAAGACATTATTACCTATGGGTACTAAATTTGGTACAATTTGAGTTTTAGGTAAACCAATGGAGCTAAAATCATGAAATTTGCAAGTTTTAGGAAGATTGAGGAAGTTTTAGGAAGTAGGAAGTTTTAGAAATTTGTACTAACGTATACCAAATTTAGATTTAGAATCACTGTGGGAGTATGTAGGAAGTTTTGGATATTGGTACTACTGTGTACTAAATTTGGTACAATTTGAAATTTGGAGTCAGGATCGCTGTTGGGGTGTAAGATCGAGATATGTAGGAATTTTTAAAAATTATTACTAATGTGTACTTAATTTGGTACAATTTGAGTTGTGAGTTAACAGATAGAGTTGGAATCCTGAATCTTGGATTTAGGATCACTGTGGGGGTGTAGGATTGGGGTATGTAGGAAGTTTTGGAAATTCGTACTACTGTACTAAATTTGATAGAATTTGAATTGTGCGTGAAACGATAGAGTTGGAATCCTGAAACTTGGGATGAAGGTTTTAGCTAAGTAGGAAGTTTTGGAAATTCGTACGACTTTACTAAATTTAGTACAACTTGAATTCTGGGTGAACCGATAGAGTTGGAACCCTGGAACTTGGATTTAGCATCACTGTGGGTTAAGGTTTGGGTTAAATAGGAAGTTTTGGAAATTCGTACGACTGTACTAAATTTGGTACAATTGAAATTGTGGGTGAACCAATAGAGCTGGGATCCAGAAATTTTAATTTGGAATCATTGTGGCGCTGTAGGATCGGGGTATGCAGCAAGTTTTATTTGATGGTTGAGGTGGGTACTTATGGAATAAAAGTTGGATTTGGATGAACCTTTAGAGCTCCAGTCATGAAATTTTGTACTAAATAGTACTCAAATTTAATTTATGGTCGATATTAATATGTCGATTGTTTAGTTTTTCTGGCATATGCAGTTTGTCTGCGAAAATTAAATAATATGTTAATTTATTTTTAAATATTTCCCACGTTCGCTAACGAAGTAGCGGGTTTATGCTAGCACTGAATAAAATCCTTATTTTGCTCGGCTCTACCAAATGTTCGGGTTGCTCCTTAGTATTTTGTGGCATGTTGCGAAAGTCACTTCAAAGGTAATGTACTACGCTTAACATATATGAATATCGATTCACTCTTTCTGGTAGTCCCCATATAACGGTCCCCATATAGCGACAGAAATGAAAAAAAGCAAATTGCTATCTTGGAATACAATCGGGCTCATTTTTCCCAATAATGACATATTATGTTATGTTTCTCTTAAATTCTACCAGAAACGCCAACTCATCATTGACGGTCTCAGGAATTCCGAGGTGATGGCTTCAAATTGCATTTAATGAAATAGAAATAAAAAGTAAACATTTTCTTATCAATGGTGTTTTCA
This sequence comes from Musca vetustissima, assembly GCF_032173495.1. NCBI lineage: Eukaryota > Metazoa > Arthropoda > Insecta > Diptera > Muscidae > Musca > Musca vetustissima. The sequence continues at coordinate 73,838 of NW_026875686.1, read as the reverse complement.
ATATAGTGTACCACCTCTTTAAAAACAATTTTCACTGATCTACCTTTTATGACAGTGTGATGTGTGTACTTTAGAGTATAGTTTGGTACAGCGTATCGTTGGGTCCAAAAAAATTATATTGAACTTTACTTACTTAGCTGGCTTATGACAGACCGTCGATGTCCGAGAATATATGGTATAGTTCATGGTTCATTCGACGGCGATATTCACCATCGGCGCAGATCGGCCCATAGATCTTCCGGAGTATTTTTCTCTCAAACACTCCAAGAGCTGCCTCATCCGCTTGCGCAAGTACCCATGCTTCAGATCCATATAACAGCACGAGTAATATCAGCGTATTGTAGAGTGTGAGTTTGGTCTGGCGAGAGGTGGCCTTGCTTTTGAGTTGCTTACTCAGACCATAGTAGCATCTGTTGGCCAACACTATTCTCCTCCGTATTTCAAACTGATGCCATTATTTTTATTTTTGGCGGTACCCAGGTATATGAAATCTTTGACTACCTTGAAACTGTAGTTCTCAAGTTCCACAGGTGGTCCGAGTCTACTGAACGTCAGCCTGGTCTTCTTGCCATTTACTGCCAGACCTACTTTGACAGACCCCTTCTCAATTTGTTTAAAGGGGATTGTCACCGCTCGCAATGTTCTACCCATTATGTCGATGTCGTCGTCGTAGGCGAGTTTGGTGTACAGAGTGCCATTTCTGCGAACCTTGGCTGTCACAAAATAATGGTCCGAATCGATATTCCCTTCCGTCTATCACAATATGGTGAACATGATTTCGCGTTGCTTGATCAGGAGAAATCCAGGTGGCCTTGTCTGCGTTACATGCAATAATATCGGCTTCGTACTTCTTGAGTACAGGCGAAAACTGCACCTGTTCTGTACAACACATTCCAAGTGCAGATTCGCAGATCGTGGTCCTTTATTCGTTTGCGGGGGTCGTCTACATTGGAGGTTACGGTTTTTTTAGTTGCTTTTTCATAGTAAGATGAGATTTCCTAGTGTGGGCAACTAACCCGACGCCACAACCCTTTTTATAGTTCTTACGGGTGAACTCGCGGCACATATCAGCTCACTATTTCAATGGATGATCAGGTCAGTTTCCACAATGGAGATGAAAGAGGGACCAAGATAAGCCTGGGCTTCGCCATGTTAAAGCCAATCAGAGCCGTTGCTTGGTATCTAGCATCCCCTACGTCAGCCAATTATAATATATTAAACCACATCTCATAAGGTTAGGTTGAAAAGAGGGGTGGATAATACCACCACATGTCCAACATAAGCCAATTGTGGCTTGTTGTTCGCTCTAGAAATGTGGAGAAAGTTAGAATTAGTGACAGTTTAGATTAAAACATTTTGGGTCTGAACCGCGTATGAATCTAGGAATTCCGTGTTTTTGAGAACTTCTTCAGTCTTCTCCCTTCACACCCCATCAGATTGGATAGTCCGAGAAGAATTCCCAAGAATTGTTTCCGAAGGCATTTAAATTCTGGGCAATCGCAGAGGGAATGTTCCACCGTTTCACTGACTTCCCCACACGCTCTGCACATGCTGCTACCTTCGCATCCAATCTTGAGTAGATGAGCCTTCAAGCTTAGTCGGCTTATTTCTTTTTTGTTTAGCGTTAGATTTTCCTTAGTATTGTCTTCATTCATCTTATGGGATGACCCACATAAGATTTTGGTGATCTTTCCTGTCCCCTCATTTTTCCCAAAGGGTTTTGTGGGTCTCATTCGCCCATTTCCCCATTTCATGGAGTGTTTCGCTAAAGGGTTTGGCGGTATTCACATCTATTGTGGGTCGGTACCCACATAATTCGTACAGGTCATTGTTGTGAGATATAATTAATGGTATTTATACATTCCAATACATTTTTCGACTTATCTGTTTTGGAAGATATTGCCGTTATAGCTAGTTTGTTATCCCTAATAATATTTATTGTACTTTGTCGTTGGTTTGAACTTAACCAGTTAAAACAATCTGAACAAGCTTGAACCCCCGCGTGCTGTGATCCATAAGGGGAAGAGAAATTTCCGTATCCGGTTCATCGATAAAAGGTACCAGTCCCGTTTTTCCTCCTAGTCGAGAGCCATCGGTGTAGCAACTAGTTCAACCGGCATCTGAACTAGTGTTCCACTATTCGATTGTTACTACTCTTGTTTCATGTATGCAGTCTGAATCAAAGGTATTGATTTTTGACTCAGTATTTGCATGTAATATGTGGTTGTTGTTGTGTCCGGTGTCTATCCACTTGTCCATTGCTTTTAGTCTTAAAGCTGCAACCGCCGGTTCATATTATATTTGGATGTCTATTGGATGTATATATAATATTGTCTCCAAGGTCTTAGTTGGTGTTGTACGCATTGCTCCACATATACCTAGGCAACATCGCTGTCCACCAGACAACAGGCGCGTATGCTGGAATTGGTCTAATAACGCTTTTATAGATCCAGTGTATCATCTTTGGGTTGCAACCCCATTAAGACCCTCGGCTCTTCTATAGAAAGACCAGCATCTATGGACCTTGTCAGCCCTTTACTGTATTTGGTCTTTCATTTTAAGTTTCTTGTCTAGAATTACTCCCAAACACAAAACTTTGTCTGATATGGCTATCGTTTTGTATTGGAAGATGGGCTCTTCATACTGACCTCTGATCTTTCTTCCCTATCTGCCATGACATCGTCGATGTGTTCGATGAGAAGTGAGCATTCATTAGGAACCCTAGTGTTTCCTCAATTGTTTGTATCCTGTTACCCTCGCCGTCTACCATACAGCGTTCGAAAATAAACATTATGGTACCGTTCCATAGTATCCTGTACCGTACCAAGGTGGATAGGTACACTAAAATGTCGTACTGTACCGGTACACAAACACTAAATATATTTTTAGCGTTACTGCTCCGGAGCACAACGAAAATCTTAACGTACCAGCTGCGGTACACTAAATAATCGTAGTGTACCGACTGAGGTACATTAAAAATCGTTGTGTTCCACTGGTCGGAACACTAAAGATCTTAGTGTTTTACTGGTCGGAACACTAAAAATCTTAGTGTTCCACTTGCCGGAACACTAAAAATCGTAGTGTTCCTGCAATGGTGCAACAAAAACCGTAATGTTCCACTTGTCGGAACAATTCAAATCGTAGCGTTCCACTGACTTGAACTGTGCTGGTAGTGTACCATACACGCCTGTTTTGTTTGTTGAGGTTAAATGAGATCAATTAATAAAAATGAATACAACTTTATTTGCAATTACAAAAGTGAAAAAGTCCACTTAAAATAGATATTTTGGCCAGTTTTTGTGACAAAATTATACAGCTTTGAATAAAGTTTTCATTAATTTACACAACGAACACGATTTTCCCCATAATATTGGGAGATCTCCTTGTAAAATGTTAGTATGACAATTTTTTTCTTAAAAAAAATATATACCTGTATCCATCCATGATTCATACTTTTAGGAAATTTTACCAAAAATATTCTAAATTTGGTGATTGCCACACAATCAACATAATCATTAACGGCATATTCATGACAAGAAGAAGAATAATTACGCGGATACAAAAAAATAGTTTTATGATTTTGGGATAAATATTACAAAACCACATACAGATACCATATAAAAACGAATTTCATATATCGACTATTAGAATATTCTTCCTTTTTATGGTTTTTGTACAGGTAGTCGTATGCATTACACTTTTCCGATCAGCGCAATCGATTATCACCCAAAATGCAATCCAATGGAATTTCCAGTTACGTGTTGGCATCAGATTGAATTTTCACTAGACGACCTTTTTTAGTTATAAAATATTATGTTAAACTGTTGATGATAAAATAATATTACTAATTTAAAAAAATATATATAAACAAATACAAATTTAAAAAGTTATTATATTTATTAAATTTATTGAAAAACAATAAAAATATAAATTTTATTCATACAAACAATAAAATATAATAAATACATCTTTTTGTGTTCCGACAAATGGAACACTACGATTTTAAGTGTTCCGCCAAGTGGAGCATTACGATTTTTTGTGTTACGCCAAATGGAACACTACGATTTTTAGTGTTCCAGCCAGTGGAACATTGCGATTTTTAGTGTTCCGACCGCGGTACACTACGATTTTTAGTACTCCGACAGCGGTACACTACGATTTTTGGTGCTCCGACAGCGGTACTCTAGTGTTTGTGTTCCTGGTACGGTACACTACGATAGTGTATCATTTTTTGCGAACACTACTACCATAGTTTCTTGATTTGTGAAATGTCGTTCACGCTGTCTACCTGTTCGCCGAACAGCTTTTAGGAGTTGCGTTTGACGGTTCTTGTCAATTTAGTTTATTCTTTCCGTTTATCGTGGAAGTTGTCTCAGAATACTGTAGATTTTTTCGGCGTGCTCTATTGTAAAGCTTTCGGACCTCCTCCTTTGTTCCGAATCTCCCCTGCCATCCAGGGGCTTTCAAAGGCAGACCTCCTTTTTCGAAGGGGACAACTTTGCTTGAAAGACTTTACAATTATTTCCGTTAATTTGTTGAATTCTAGGCACTCATAATTTGGTGCCCTAACTTCTCATTGACTAGTCTCCCAAATTTTATCCAGTTAGTGTAAGACTTGTTCCGAAAGTGTATGGGTTTCGTCAGAAAATGAGTATTCTTCTGAAACTGTCCATTCTTGGACCTCATCTATTCAGTTTGCTGAACATATTGTTATATCTAATACACCTCCTCTCTAATTCTTTTAACAAAGGTAGGTTTATTGCCTATGTTAAGGGTTATTAGATCGTCAGTACTCAAATAATCTAGAAGGGTCTGGCCCCTTTTGTTAGTATTTGTACTGACCCACGCAATATGATGTGAGTTAGCATCACTACCAATTAGTACTTCGTTACCTGTGTCCTGCGCTGGATCAGTCTGATATGTATTTTACCTTTTATTATTTTTCCATCAGGGCCAGGGTTGCCGTCTCGCTCCGATGGAGATTAATCTGGATGACTTCTATCAGTTGTCCTCCAGTAGCCGGTTTTCTTTGGAGTACGTAATCTTCTCCTCTAACACAAGGAGAGTCCCTTCCTCGTTCTCCTCCCTGGAAAACTTCCCATTTCTTGTTTGTCTTGTTTTGTAGGCATGCGTTCTGTGTCGAAATCACTGCCCCAACCTCTGGCAAAGACTGTAGCCTTTTGTAGTTGAGAAATGTCTTTTTTCCTCACCAGCGTATGAAACTCACGTTCCATCTATTGGTCCGTGTACAATAACATGTTAATCCCTCAGTAAAAACTTTCATCCCAATGTAAACTGCAAGTGAATACGCATTCAACTCAAATTTTTATTTGTTGTATATGTTTATATTATGCTTTTAATGTTTATTTCTACAACGCGTTATAGTAACACAGTTCCATTTTTTAATTGCAGTCCTTTTTTAATTGTTTTAACTCTGCCCACTCTGTGGCTAAATGTGCAACGAACACAACTGAAATAAATTGCTCCAAAATTGTTAGCATAGCGGATTTGAGAATGAAAGCTAAACGGCACATCGAATCCCAAGGTCTAAAAGCAGACTATGGACCATAATTTAATACGAAGGTCCATACATACCGCAATGTGGGGAATGGGTGAGTTTGCCTATGTCATTATAATATATTGATATACGGAAATGGGTTATTGGACAATTTCGTTGATAAAAATATCTTTAATGACATCTCTTGTTTTTTCGCTATTGTCTTTTACGCACACATGTAGGTAAAGTCGTGCTTCTCACGAAACCCATTTACTTTACCATGAAGATTGGAAAATATTTACATAATCACTGCTTTACGGTATCACGTCAACAATGCTTTGCGTCTGTCATCTGAATCTTTATGATACAAACGCATAAAGATTCAGATGAATAAAATTAAATATAAATGTAAAAAAATACTATTTCCCCGCAATGGTTAGTAGGACAAACAAGATTGTGAAATTAAATCAACAAGAGTACAATAAAAAAACATTGAATTCTTCATCTATAATGTTTATAATGAAAGATAGAGTTGGGTAGTTCCGGAACGAACTAGTTCAATGGAAATATACCGAGAAAGGAACGATCGGAACTAGTTTCAGCTCTTTAATTAATATAGTTCCTTTCTCTGACCTCGTTCTTTTTTTCTTTTCCTTTTTTCTCCTTCTTTTTTCTGATCTCGTTCTTTTATTCCATTATTATTTCAAATTGTGTAAATAGTTAAATCTTATTTTCTTTTTTTAAATATTTTTTATTTATTTATAAAAAAGGTATTTTGTGCTTATCGTCCTGCAGTTGAATTCTGTAGCTTAATTTCATTTTTCTTCATTTCATTTCAAAAAGAACGATGGAAGAGAGTGATTCAAAGGAAGTAGGTAGGAGTCGGAACTATATGGAGCAAAGGAACTATAAAGAGCAAAATAACTATAAAGAGCAAAGGAACTGTAAAGAGCAAAGGAACTATAAAGACCAAAGGAATTATGAAGAGCAAAGGAACTATAAAGAGCAAAGGAACTGTATGTAGTAATGGAACTATATGGATCAAAGGAACTATTTGGAGCAAAGGAACTATAAAGAGCAAAGCAACTATAAAGAACAAAGGAACCATAATTATTACGAATTTCAAAAATGACTACAAAAAAATCCTGAAAAAAACTGAAATTTTACGTAAAAAGAAAACAAAAAAGGAAAAAGTAAATCTAAGTGCAAAAACATACATTTTGGCATTCCGTTTGTAACTCATCGAAATATTCATTTCCGATCATATCATATCATGATCAGGGAAAAATTCTAAGACGATCTGGCCATGTCCGTCCGTCTGTTGTAATCACGCTATCTTCTAAAGGAATTGAGATTATCGTCCTGCAGTTGAATTCTGTAGCTTAATTTCATGTTTTTTCATTTCATTTCAAAAAGAACGATGAAAGAGAGTGATTCATAGGAACTAGGAAGGAGTCGAAACTATATGGAGCAAAGGATCTATAAAGAGCAAAATAACTATAAAGAGCAAAGGAACTGTAAAGTGCAAAGGAACTATAAAGACCAAAGGAACTATAAATAGCAGGAAAGGAATTGAGATTATCGTCCTGCAGTTGAATTCTGTAGCTTAATTTCATTTTTTTCATTTCATTTCAAAAAGAACGATGAAAGAGAGTGATTCATAGGAACTAGGAAGGAGTGGGAACTATATGGAGCAAAGGATCTATAAAGAGCAAAATAACTATAAAGAGCAAAGGAACTGTAAAGAGCAAAGGAACTATAAAGACCAAAGGAACTAAAAAGAGCAAAGCAACTATAAAGAACAAAGGAACTATAATTATAACGAATTTCAAAAATGAATAAAACATAATCCTGAAAAAAAACTGAAATTTTACGTAAACAGAAAACAAAAAAGTAAATCTAAGTGCAAAAACATACATTTTGGCATTCCGTTTGTACCTCATCGAAATATTAATTTCCGACCCTATAAAGCATACATATTCGTGATCAGGGAAAAATTCTAAGACGATCTGGCCATGTCCGTCCGTCTGTTGTAATCACGCTATCTTCTAAAGGAATTGAGATAGGGTGCTGAAATTTTGCATAAGTTTGTCTCTTGTCGGCAGAAGATGGGATATATCGGTCCACGTTTAGGCATAGCTCCCATATAACGGTATCCTCCAATTTTTGGTACTTTGGGGTTCTTGAGCGCGTTTTTCAACCGAAGTCGCTGCAATTTGGTACATTTGGTTCTTATTGGGTATCTGGTAGCACCAATATAACGGTACCTCCTACTTTCAGTATTTTGGAGGTTTTGATCGTATTTTTCCACCGAATTGCTGTAATTTAGTATTTTGAGCTATTAAGAGGTACCAAATCTCTCCACAAAAAATTATAAATATAGGTCCATTTTTTCTTATAGCCCCCATATGAGGGTACTTCAAATTTTCTTTATTTTGAGGTTTTTCAGTGCGTTATTTAACAAAATTCGCTGCAATGTGGGATTTTGTATTCGTATATGGTAACAAATCTTCCTACCAAACATTATTAATATTCGCCCCCATTTTGGGGTAGTCCCCATATAACCCCCTTTTTATATCCTGCAGCATAGTATGTCTTTTGCAAAGGTTTGTTTTTTGTCTGCAGGCAGGTCAAGTTCGAAGATGGGATATATCGGTCCACGTATAGGCATAGCTCCCATACTACGATACTGCCCAATTTTTGGAAATTTGGGGTTATTGAACGTGTTTTTCAACCGAATTCGCTGAAATTTGGTACATTGCGTTCTTATTGGGTACTAAATATCTTTGCGAAAAATTATTAATATAGGTCCACATTTTCTGGTAGCCTCCATACAATATTCTGTATTTTAGGGGTTTTGATAGTTTTTTTTCACCGAATTGGCTGTAATGTAGTATTTTGAGTTCTTAATAGGTGTAAAATCTCTCCACAAAAAATATGAATTTATGTCCATTTTTCGGATAGCCCTCATATAAGGGTACGCCCAATTTTCGCCATTTTGGGTTTTTTTTAACAGAATGCGCTAAAATTTAGTAGTTTGATGTCATATACGGTAACAAATCTCCCTACAAAAATTATTAATATTCGCCCCATTTTGGGGTAGTCCCCATACAACCCCCTTTTTATACCCTCCAATATATTATGGAGGGTATATTAATTTTGGCATTACGTTTGTAACTCATCGAAATATTCATTCCCTATAAAGTATATATATATATTTTTGATCAGGGTAAAATTCTAAGATGAGCTAGCCATGTCCGTTTGTGTGTCCGTCTGTTGTATTCACGCTATCTTTTGAAGGAATTGAGATAGGGTGATGAAATTTTGCATAGGTTTGTCTTTTGTTTGCAGGCAGGTCTTAATAGGTACCAAATCTTTCCACAAAAAATGATGAATATACAGTGGTGAGCAGAAACGAGTACATGTTTGCATTTTGGACACTTTTTAGGTCATAAAAATAAAACTAAAAAGGCTAATTCAAAAATGTTGGTTGCTTTTATAGGGTATTTTGTACTTAACAAAACAACCTTCATTTCAAAATCTAACTTTTAAAAGTAACGAAGAAAAAAATAAAGAAAACGAAATCAACCCCAACGTACTCACTTTTGCACGTCTGCATTTTTGTTAATAATGTGCAGAAAAGAAATGTAAAATCACTTTTTTAAATCTTTTTTTGGTTTTCATTAGTTTTTTAAGAAAATATATAAGTTTTCAAACATTTAAATCCCGTTTACTAAAAAATTTACAAAGCTTTGAACAAAAATCAAATAAATAACTAGTAATAATAAATCAAATGCTTCGTAAGTACTCGTCAAACCTGTTAGTCATTGAACGGCTTTAAGAGCCCTTCCCGACATTGGATATAGCAGAATTAAAAGAAGGCTAAAAACCTGTATTATAGGAAAAAAATTGCAAAATAAGGGTAAAGACTTTTCAACTAGACCAAAAGTTGAACTGTGGTCGACTGGAAACGTCTGATCGGGTAGCTAAGAACGCCTATTCTGTAGAATAAATTATTATGTGCAGAACGATGATCAAAGATATACGTCAAAATTCGTGAGCAAAATTTTGAATTAACACAGCAGTCAGCACAATATTTCGATCAATCCGAACGATAATTTGTGACCAATCGCTAACAGAGAGTTGGGACAGTACCAACCAGCCCCTAATAACTTAGACGAACTTTGGCAGTGGATCTGGGGTGATCGGAAGAATAATTCCAATGAAATTGTACTAAAATTGGTTGAAAATGTGCCCAATTTCATAAATGATACATTAAAAATATAAAACTACGGTATAATTAAACAAATATTCGAATTTTGCAAATTTGTTCAAAAGTGCAAAAGTGAGTACATTGGAGTTAATTTACTTTTCTATGTTTTTTTAGAAATTAAAGAGTTAAATTCTTTAACTTTTGGTTGATTTGATAGGTACGAAATACGGTATAAAATACAACCAACATTTTTGAATTTGCTTTTATATATTTATTTTTATGACGTAAAAAATGTCCTATGTACAAACATGTACTCATTTCTGCTCGTCACTGTAGGTCCATTTTGTCGGAGAGCCCTCATATAAGTGTACCTCCATTTTTCGGTATTTTGGGGGTTTTTAAAAGAATTCTCTGCAAATTTAGAATTTTGTAGTCGTATATGGTAAAAAAATGTTTAATATTCGCCCTCATTTTGGTGTAGTCCGCATATAACCCCCTTTTTATACCCTCCACCATAGTATGGAGGGTATATTAATTTTGTCTTTCCGTTTGTAACTCATCGAAATATTCATTTCCGACCCTATAAAGTATATACATTCTTGATCAGGGTAAAATTCTAGGACGATCTAGCCATATCCGTCCGTCTGTTGTAATCACGCTATCTTCTGAAGGAATTGAGATAGGGTGCTTTGCATAGGGTTGTGTTCTGTCTGCAGGCAGATCAAGTTCGAAGATGGGATATATCGGTCCACGTTTAGGCATAGCTCCCATATTACAGTACTCCCCAATTTTTAGTATTTTGGGGTTCTTGAGTGCGTTTTTCAACCGAATTCGCTGAAATTTGGTTCAGTGGGTTTTTATTGCGTACCAAATTTCTTTACTATGAATTACAAATATAGTTAAATTTTTTCCGTTTACTAAAAAAAATGTACAAAGTTTTGAACAAAAATCAAATAAATAACTAGTAATAATAAATCAAGAAGAATAAATCAAATGCGTCGTAAGTACTCGTCAAATATGTTAGTCATTGAACGGCGTGAAGAGCCCTTCCCGACATTGGATATAGCAGAATTAAAAAAAGGCTAAAAACCTGTATTATAGGAAAAAACTGCAAAATAAGGGTAAAGACTTTTCAACTAGACCAAAAGTTGAAGTGTAGTCGACTGGAAACGCCTGATCGCGTAGCTAAGAACGCCTTTTCTGTAGAATCAATTATTATGTGCAGAACGATGATCAAAGATATATGTCAAAATTCGTTAGCAAAATTTTGAATTAACACAGCAGTCAGCACAAACTTTCGACATCAATCCGAACGATAATTTGGGACCAATCGCTAACAGAGAGTTGGGACAGTACCAATCAGCCCCTAATAATTTAGACGAACTTTGGCAGTGGATCTGAGGTGATCGGAAGAATAATTCCAATGAAATTGTACTAAAATTGGTTGAAAATGTGCCCAATTTCATAAATGATACATTAAAAATATAAAACTACGGTTTAATTAAACAAATATTCGAATTTTGAAAATTTGTTCAAAAGTGCAAAAGTGAATACATTGGAGTTAATTTACTTTTCTATGTTTTTTTAGAAATTAAAGAGTTAAATTCTTTAACTTTAGGTTGATTTGTTAGGTACGAAATACGGTATAAAATATAACCAACAGTTTTGAATTTGCTTTTATATTTTTACATGTACTCATTTTTGCTCGCCACTGTAGGTCCATTTTGTCGGAGAGCCCTCATATAAGTGTACCTCCACCATAGTATGGAGGGTATATTAATTATACCCTCCACTATAGTATGGAGGGTATATTAATTTTGTCTTTCCGTTTGTAACTCATCGAAATTTTCATTTCCGACCCTATAAAGTATATATATTCTTGATCAGGGTAAAATTCTAAGACGATCTAGCCATGTCCGTCCGTCTGTTGTAATCACGCTATCTTCTGAAGGAATTGAGATAGGGTGCTTTGCATAGGGTGGTGTTCTGTCTGCAGGCAGATCAAGTTCGAAGATGGGATATATCGGTCCACGTTTAGGCAAAGCTCCCATATAACGGTACCTCCTAATTTTCAGTATTTTGGTCGTATTTTTCCACCGAAGTGGCTGTTATTTAGTACTTTGAGTTCATAATAGGTTCCAAATCACCCCACAAAAAATTATGAATATAGGTTCATTTTTTCTGGTAGCCCCCCATATAAGGGTACCCCCAATTTTCGGTATTTCGGGGCTCTTGAGCGAGTTTTTCAACCGAATTCGCTGAAATTCAGTATACTGGGTTCTTGTTGGCTACCAAATATCTTCACTAAAAATTATAAATATACGTCAATTTTTTCTGGTAGCCCCCAAATTTCTGTATTTTGAGGTTCTTGAGCACGTTTTTCAACCGAAATTTCCTCTTACCAATCACGGTTTCGCTTTCGCATGGAAAGCTCTCAACCACGAATACGAGAATGTTCGGATTTTCGTAAATCGTCAATTGTCTTCATTATTTAATATCCCCATTTTCGATAAAGAAACTATCTCTGGTTTGAAAGACATTCGATGCGGAATCAACAGTTGTATATCCTCAATGTTGACATACAATGTCTCGTATTCGTTTGTCAACAAAGTTTGCCGAAAATTACACAAGCTTTATGGGAAGAAAGCGTGAAAAACAAATCGGTTCTTTCCTCGTGGAAAGATTTAGACATCTTTCTTTCACATAGGATAAACACGATCGTGTGTTTGGAAAGTTACAGAAGCACATCCATTCCTTTCAAAAAATCGAAATCGATGAATACAGTTAGTAAGCCCAATTCAAAAATGTTGTCCCCTCCATCAATTAAAAAATCGTGTTCTCTATGTCGTGAGAATCCACACCACCTTCACTTATGTCACAAATTTAATGAATTATCCCCCGCAAATAGGTTTGCATTAGTAGAGCAACAAGATCGTTGCATAAATTGTTTGTCAAAAGGACACAAACTAGTAACTTGTACTAGTAAGACTAATTGTTCGAAATGTGGTCAACGTCACCACACTTTACTACACCGGGAGTCTTTAAAACCGAATAATTCGGTTACGGTTGTGACTCCAGCGGCTTCGTCATGCTCTTCAAAATTGTTGTCAGCTTCAGCCCCTGTTTTTCGTCCCTCGAAACATGTATCATCCACATCTGTTAGAGTCAAAAATCAAAAGTTGGATATTATTTCTTCAAAATCGTGGCACAAAATGTCAAAAAAGAAATTGATTAACTTTACTCATACAAATTTATTGGAAAATAATGTTGCAAAGTGACCTTCAGAAAAAGTCGGTATCGCGGGTCAGCCCCCGAATGTCGTTTCGGGTAAATAATAGCTCTATTGAAGTCCGAATCTGTAACTGCAGATTCATTTGCGACTTCATACTATTAAATGTCGTGCATTAATAAAAACTCGATTGAAGCCCGAATCTGTAACTGCAGGTTCATTTGCGGCTTATAATAAACTATTACGTAAATATTGCTTACGTAAGGTCCGAATCTGTTACTGCAGATTCATCTGGGGCCCTATATCAAAAATTATCGTTGTAGCGGAGCTGGATTCCAAATCTGTTAGTGCAGATTCCTTACTTTTTGTTCGAATAAAAATACTCACACTGCACTATACACACTTAAACTACACTCTTGTCGTACCTATTGTATACTTATTTGTATTGTTTAGAAACCTACCTTGATCTTTCAAGGGGGTCGGAATGTTTAATTTAGAATTGTATAAAAACTACTTTTTATTGACCCCCTCTTCTGGTCTTTAATTATTCGTTAAAATGTATGCGCTACGGTTTATTACAACCTTTGGTTAGCGTGTTTGACATTTTAGACAGTAATTACTTGTCACTTGTTTTGCCGCCTCCTTTAAGCATCAAGGAGTATCAACCCGTCAGTCGGACAGACAACTACGCATATTATTGCGAGCACATATCGTTGTGCCTAGTAAGGTAATTTCGTTACCAACAACTAAACAATCAATAAAGTATAGAATTATATTTAGTAAGAAAGCTATTGTGTTTTATTAATTCGGTACACACTGCTCTACGTACACTCCTCCCCTACGGTCCATTGCTCGACGCATTCGGCGTACCGACTCCCAATGGCGGAGCCCCTCTGAGCTAAACATATACACTTTTGGTATGAAATGATAATGTATACAAAGGAAATAATACATACATTGAAAAGTCAATATAATAAAATTCTAATTCTAATTAAAACATATTTTTACCAATCGCTTTGTCCTATGTTCAATATGAAGAAGAGTGCTCAACTATATTATAAAAACAATAATATTGAAAATCAAATGAATACATAAACATATAACAAGAAATAAGTAATTTCTATAAAAATTGTACTTTTTTAAAATTATTATTTAGTGTTCAATTTAAATTTTTTTCAATAAAGATGAATTTCTCTATTTTAGAAATTTAAAACCATTCAACGTCCTTGAAGCAAATCTTGAAAAGGAAGATGAACGATTGAAAACGTTTAATTTCTGGCCCTTGACAACTCCGCGACCCAAAGAGCTGGCTATGATTGGATTTTATTATACTGGATAAAGGGATAGGGTAGTGTGCTATTTTTGTGGAGTTGAAATTTGCTGTTGAAATTTGACTGTTGTAGAACATGCACGTTTGTCAAGTAACTGTGCTCTTATGAGAAAAAATTTAACCAACAATGTAGCAATAAACTTTAAGGAACCAAATAAAGGTCTACCCGAAAATAATGTTGATATATGTGATCACATTATATTACTATTACAGATCAAAATCATCCCAACGAAATGCTAAATCCCACTGCGACATTAATATTAAAAATGTTTAAGTATTGATAAATTTTTATTGTTTTTTATATTTCTGTTGACTTTTTTTACGTGCTTCTATACATATTTGATATATAAATTTATAAATAAAAAATCTCATTACTATACTAGTTGTAATTTTTTTTAAATTCTATGTTCTTTAACTCACAACCGTAGTATGGAGGCTATATTAATTTTGTCATTCCGTTTGTAGCTCATCGAAATTTTCATTTCCAACCCTCTAACCTATATATTCTTGATAAATTCTATTATTCCATTCTTGGTAAAATTCTAAGACGATGATGCCATATTAAGATAGGGTGCTGAAATTTTGCTTAGCGTCTTCAATATCGGGCCACTGAAAACATTCCATTAAATATTGCTGAAATATGTATTTGGCTTGCATTATGGTTTACAACAATCGCTTGGTGCAATTGTTGGTATGGGTATACTTTTTGACATGTTCCCTATATTTTCTTTTCAAGTAACTATCAGTCCGGCCTGGCCGAACTTAACGCCTTTTTATCTAGTTATTTTTTGTAGTTTTGTGTATTTTGAACAGACTCAAAAATCTTGAAGATATATGGCTCATTTATTTTAAGAGGGGGTTAAGCTCATTTTAGATTCTGATGCGAACCATTGTTTTTAATTTTAAAAAACTATTAATATATTATGTATTTCAATTTTCATAGTTGTTAGATCTTTATGCTTCCATGCTCGATAGAGAGAATTTATGATTTAGAATTTTTAAGGTAGTTGGCTTTTAATGTAGTATATATTGAGTATATGCAATACTACAAAAATTTGTTTTTAATTTATTATTTAAAATAAAAACATGATATATATTTATTAATTGATTACTACATGAATGATTTTATCATGAAACATGATGAAACATCCTTTTGAGTCTTTTATTTCACTACATAACTATAGCTTAAACATAGCATAACTCTAACTTAAACATAGCGTAACTCTAACATAAATCTGGAGAAGAAAATACTATATCAATAACTACTTCTTTAGTTTTTATAATACTATTTCTAATCATCAAACCATGGATAATTAGGATCCAATGTCCATAGAGATTGTCCTTCTGGTACGAATGGGTAACTTTCTGTATTCTCCTTATCGTCTAATGTTGTGGACTCCATTTCCTGCGACTGCGTGTACTCATCGTTGCTGCTGCTCCCTCCTTCGAATCCATCTTCAACCTTTTTTTTTGATATGGATTCCACCTCTCCTTGTTTCGCTCTCTTGAGTTGTTGTTCGTATTCTTTTATTATTATGTTGAATGTCTCTATATGTTCGTTTTCCTCATCCGTCATTGATATACTGCGTATTGAGTTCCATTTTGTCAACATCTTCAACGCTCCTCTCTTTCCTTTTTTCTAACTTGAGTTTTTGGAAGTACTCTTTGGATGCTTCGCCGGGTGCATTGACATAAAGGGAATCCTCCTCCATGCAAACATTCAAAAATTGGGTGTTTAGCTCCATTTTCTTAACCATTTTTTTTTGCATCAATTTAATTTAGTGTGAACTGAATGCATTTTTCAAATTTTCCTTTGCTTTTAAACATTATATTTGTTTACATTAAATAACTGATTGATAAGGAAGCAATTAATATATATTGCTTCCTTATCAATCAGTTATTTAATGTAAACAAATATAATGTTTAAAAGCAAAGGAAAATTTGAAAAATGCATTCAGTTCACACTAAATTAAATTGATGCAAAAAAAAAAAATGGTTAAGAAAATGGAGCTAAACACCCAATTTTTGAATGTTTGCATGGAGGAGGATTCCCTTTATGTCAATGCACCCGGCGAAGCATCCAAAGAGTACTTCCAAAAACTCAAGTTAGAAAAAAGGAAAGAGAGGAGCGTTGAAGATGTTGACAAAATGGAACTCAATACGCAGTATATCAATGACGGATGAGGAAAACGAACATCCCTAAATCTAGTATTTTCTATCACAGAAATTCCATTGCAGCAAGATTATTATAGAACAAAGTATTAGTAAGAAAGAGAAATAGTTTTTTAACATTTCACATATTATATTTTTTCAATATATATATCCACTATCTATGCTTATACTAAAAAATGTAGAGTTTTCAAATGAAGAAATAACTTAAAATAATGAAAATAAAATGTCATGGAATAATGATCTTGTAAATGTAGTTCTGGCATTCATTAAAAACAACAAAAACAACATACATGCATTCAACTCAATAGTCAGAGTAAAACAAGAAACTAACATTTGTGTATCCAATACATGATCAATAGTTTCAACAGACAGACGTACTTCAAATATTAGAAACAATAATAATATGACATATAATCAATGGTGGGACAGACATATGGTCTTGGTAGAAGCTAGACCGATGGGCTCCAATCATAGAAACAAAATTTGCTGATAAAAGACTTAAGATTCAAACACGCTTCCATGGACAGACATGACATCTTGTAAAGGACGAAGGGAAAAGTGGAACAAGACGGACGGCACACGACAATATGATGGAACAAGATGGACGGCACACGACAGTAAGAGGGAAAGAGATAGAACACAATATGATCACCCAACACAAAAAGGGAAAGAGAAAGATGAGTCATCATGACGTAATTTATGTATAGCAATTAAAATAAAGTAATTTATGTATACTAATTAATGTGGCTTAACATTCAACATATACTTGTCTGCTAATCCAGCATACACATTTCAATTTATAAACTCCATAAGCATCTCAAAACACATTGTCCTTGGGCGACAAACATGCCTCAATATGATTACAAATAAACATGACTACAGATCTGTTTTATTGTCTTCTAGTGTAGGGACATTTGAATGAATGGATATACATATGAGTCTGTATGTAGGGTACATTGACGAGCGCACACACACAAACCAATCACAACTGTTTTCATATGACCGCTTAATTGCCTTCAAGTGTACAAAAGGGTGTCATTTAAATGAACGAACACACATATAATTCCTAATGTAGGATACATTTAGGATCGCAAACACAGTATCTTTGGTTTGAAAACATTTGTTGTTATAACCAAAAATAAACATGAGTGCAGACAAACGAAATTGCACAATATCCGTTTTTATTGCTCTCAAGTGTAAAATGGTGACACTGCACCACCACAACATCTCTGAAGAAAGGGTGACTTGCCCAATATATTTAGGTATACAAGTATAAACACACATATGATTCCTAATGTAGGACACATTTACGATCGCAAACATTATCTTTGGATTGCAAACATTTGTTGTTATAACCAAAAATAAACATGAATGCAGACAAACGCAATTGCACAAGATCTGTTTTTTTTTTTTTGTTCTCAAATGTAAAATGGTGACAGTACGCCACCACAACATCTCTGAAGAAAGGGTAACTTGCCGCATATATTTAGGTATACAAGGATGAGTTTAAATGTAGGGCCATAGATTGATACCCATACACATTTGTGATCGCCCACACGCGTCGATCAACATATATATTTCACAATATTATGAAATACCCATGTACATCCCAAACACGGACAGACGGAAAATCTTTATGAACTATTTGACTTTTTTATTGTTTATAACCAAAACTTACGTGACACAATATTTCATGTATTAGGCATAGGAAAAGATAAATGAATTTCACATTATTATGAACTAATCATGTGCACACAAACAGGGAGAGACGGAAAATTTTTATAAAAATTTTGACAATTTATATTCCTTCGAATCAACAACAAAATCCACGTGTTTACACACAAACGGACGGACATACCAAAAAACTCATAAATGATAAGTTTTTTACATTAATTTGACATTTTTATTACTTCTGATTGCAATTAAAATTTCAAGGTATATTTACACTCTACTCATAGGTATACTGACAGATACATTAAATCAAAATATAGGGAATATACCAAAAAGTGAACCTATACCGATAATTCTACAAACCGGTTTATGCAGACCATTGAGTACACCAAATACACCACAAATACACACAAATTTCAGCAATTCTTAATTAAAACCCCAAAGCGTGGACTGGTACTAATAACGCATGGTAGAATATACAATCCTCAAACTTCTGCAATTTAGATGACATACTGTACGAATTAGCGAATATTTGGGGTTATAGTTATATGAGGGCTTTGCCTAATTAATGACCGACATATGTCAATTCCGAACCCAATATTTTTGTTTTGTGTCACAATTCTTTCCTTCAGGAGGTATATATATATGGGAGAGATGCCTAAATGCTGACCGATATATTTCATTATCGTCAGGTTCGAGTTTTTTCATCGCAATAGAATTCCATAATTTGTATGGTAAAACTGACTATTTCCGTAACGACTATCCCCTATACTATGGTAAAATACGCCTACATGGGAACAACCCCAACACACGGAACTAATCAGCTAACTATTTTAATATAAGAAGGGGGTTATATGGGAACTACCCCTAAAAGAGGGCGAACATTTATAATTTTTGGTGGGAAGATTTGCTACCATATGCGACTACAAAATTACAGCGAATTCGGTTGAAAAACGCGCTCAAGAACCTCAAAATACCGAAAACGAGGGTGTATTATATAGGGGCCTACCCGAAAAAATGAGCTTGTAGTTATAATTTTTAGTGAAGAAATTTCGTACTCAATCTGTTTAAAAGCGCGCTTAAAAATACCCCCAAAATACCGTAAATTGGGGTTTATAATCTGTAGTGGAGACATTTGGTACCCAAAAAGAACCCAATGTACTAAATTTCAGCGAATTCGTTTGAAAAACGCGCTCAAGAACGCCAAAATACCGAACTCTGGGTGTACCGTTATTTAGGGGCTAAAAAAAGTGGACCGTTATTTATTTTTTACTGTGGACATTTAGTACAATATACCAAATCTCAGGAAATTTGGTTGGAAAGTGAGCTCAACAAACCCAAAATATTGAAAATTGAACGTTATGCTTGCAGGGTACCGTTGAACCGATATAACCCATCTTCGAACTTGACCTGCCTGCGGACAAAAGACGACTCTGTGCAACATTTTGGCGATCTATCTTAATTCCTTCAGAAAATAACAGACGGGCGGACATGGCTAGATCGTCTTAGAATTTTAACCTGAAAACGAATATATCTACTTTACAGGGTCGGAAATTTTCGGAAATTATATCGTTGAGTTACATACGGAATGACAAAATTAGTATACCCTCCATACTATGGCGTAAATACAACTCTGTCATCTGTATTAGTATTAGAATCTTATCGATCCTTTAAAATTAGTATCGATAATGATAAACACATTCTGTAACCCAGAAAAGGGTATACAAGTGCGAAGAAAATACAAGAAGTCGCTCATTAAGCAATCTCCATCTAAACACGATACATCGTATCCATCTGATAAGATTACTCCGAGTAATAATAAACTATCTAAAGCAGCTCATTCCACAATCTTCATTCAAACACGATACATTGTATCTGTTTCTTTCCGGGCTAAGAAACTGCGGCAACAACAACAATGAATGCTGGATAGCAGTCACTGGAACCAACCAAATGAAAAACAGGCAATCGAACAACCACTAGCTCGTACAGCAACAGGCTCTCTTTGAGAGTATTATAAAAAATTTCTTTTTTTAGATTAAAATTATTTAACAAAAAAATATGTTTATTATTGAATTGAGTTCGAAACACAATGATTTTAAAAATTTCAAATTCCAGATTTTATTTTTTTTTTATGTATTTTGCCAACAACGATTTTTTTATAAAGTAGCGATATTAACAAATATCCTTCGTTCAGTCCGTAGTGGCCACACTGCTACAAACAATCATCATAGGGTTGCTCCAAAACGCTGTTCCAAAAACTGATGGACGAAATCTCACGAACGTATCCCGGCCTCCTTTGAGCCTTTTTTTTGAAAACACGACCAATGAAATAAAAAGAAAGAAAGCATTATTAAATTATAATTAGTTTCAAAAAGGCAGTGCTCATTGATTTTAGTTAGAATAAAAAATGATAACAGCAACCATATTCCAGATAAATGAGTTCTAAATTACGTTGACAATAATTGAATTCAAAATTCGATTTCATCTAGAGTATAAAAAATAGAGAGTTCAAAGGATCTGGTACGTTCAATGTCTTACGGTTAGTTTATGAGGCACAGAGTCCAGATATAATATATCCAAAAATTGTGAATTGAGCTAGAGGTTTTCCAAACGAACCTCCGCTTACTCCATTTCGAATAATCTTGGAGTACAAATCACATCCTATAGTCATAGAAACTGGTCCTGAGGTGTGAAAATGTTCATCAGCTAAGTGAAGACCTGGGAACTCTTCGCAATACGGACATCAATAGATTTTTTTGGAGTCACAATCTCGTATCTACGTCTCACCTCTGCATAGGTTTCTACGGTAGTGGACATTCCATGATTACCTCTTAGTCTAAGAAGGCATCTAGTTTTGTTTCCAATTCGGACCACTTTTTGTCCCATTCGTTGCACTAGTGAGTCGGATATAATCGTATTTTCATGACTGGGATCAATCAATGCCCTTTCTTTAATATATCGGTCACCATAAATAACTTTTACTACAGCAGTAGGTTTCAAAAGTATCGTTTCTTGCAGGGTGTAAGTAGGAATTATATTTGATGACCATATCTTACTCCGATTATTCTGAGACTTTTGTCCTTGATAAGGTACTACCTCCTTCGATGTCTTCTTCCTTGGCTCACCTTGCATTTGTCGGGACGAACTAGGTCCACTAAATACAGTAGATTTGGACGAACGAGGTCCATTATGTTTGGACGAACGAGGTCCATTATGCGATATACCTTTGGGCGAACTAGGTCCTGTTCTAATTGTACGTTTGGACGAACGAGATCCATTTTGTGATATGCCTGTGGACGAACTAGGTCCTTTTTTCGATTCGGAGTCGGAAGTTTTATGACGTGCTACTGTAAAATCCTTTTTATTTACCTCTCCTGAAGACCGAAGTCCTGGTTTCTGGAGTAGTGTATGATGCATATCACCACATTTTCTACACTTTCCGGTACTTTTGCATGTTCGCCATGTGTGATCATGTGCAAGACATCCCGCACAATGCTGATATATAGAAATAATTCTCATTCTTTCGGCATAATCCATTTCTAAAAATTTGCGACAAAAGCGAAGTGGGTGATCTTTCAAGCATACACGACACACAATACGCTTTTTGCCCACTCTGTTTTCCTCGTTGTATTTTTTAGCTTTAACCATGATTCTACAACAAAAAAAAAAATAAATAAAAATATAAGTGATCAATTAGTAGGCAAAACTACAAGCTTTACCACAGGCCTTTTGTTATTAAACAGGCTCGACCGGTGTAATTTTTAATATCGTAAGGTCCTGCGAATTCGACACCTGTTCGAGTAAACGGTCCATGCGCGAGGAAGAGGTGCCATCAATTGACTCCTGGTTTTCTTTGCTAATATGGTACAAATTCTACACCGACTTATAGACCACTTAATCAAATTTTTAGCTCGAGGCGTGATTACAACCAGGCGTTCCTTCACCATTTGAAGCTCTTCGGAGCATACCGCTTTCTTAGTAAAACGTTTCTTTTTGTATAGACAGTCGATAAATCGAAAAACGTAGGCCATGAGGCGTAATGCCTTTGCATAACACGAAAAACGGTCAAGTACATCATTATAACCCTTAATAAAGTTAAAGAATGTTTTCACCTTCCGTCCCTCTTCTTCGGTTTCAAACTCAGTATTTTTGTTTTCCCATTGACTATTTTCAGCTTTAAGCCAGGGTGGTCCATGCCACCATAACTGATTATTTATGAGATCTTGGGGACGAACTCCCCTACTAACTAGATCGCAGGATTAAATTCCGATTTTATATGCCTCCAATTGTTCTTTTCAACTTGTTCAACAATCTTTGCCACTCTATTTGCAACGAACGTCGTCCATGTAGAGGGTGGTTTTTGAAGCCATGCAATCACTATCATAGAATCTGACCAACAATAATATTTGGTTTTCTTGTCATGTAGACACAAATCAGTCTTAACGGATACCATCAAATCCGACAACAACAAAGCTCCACATAGTTCAAGCCTTGGGAGAGAAATTACCTTCAAGGGTGCGACTCTCGACTTTGCCATTAATAAATTGGTTTTTACTGATCCATCATCAGTTACAGTCCGTATATAAATACAAGCTCCATAAGCTTTTTCCGATGCATCAGAAAACCCATATATTTCTTTTTTAGCACTAGGTTGAAAACCTACCCATCTTGGAATCTTAACCTGGTTTAATAATGTATAGTCACAAATGAATTGATACCATTGATTGTGAATCGCTCCAGTTATTTCTTGATCCCAATCAATGCATTCGCTCCATATTCGTTGCATTAACATCTTCACCACAACAATAATCGGACCTAGCCATCCGGCTGGATCAAATAAACTTGCTATTGTCGACAAAACTTTTCTTTTGGTAAACGTTTGAGTCGTGTCAATGGGGTTCACAAAAAAGAAAAATAATCGTTTTTAGCATTCCAGCGGATGCCTAAAGTCTTAGCATTACTCTCATCTTCAAAAATTTTGCGTTAAAAAGATGTTCCGGTGGCAAACCATTCAAAATTTGTTCATCATTAGATGTCCATTTCCTCATACAAAAACCAGCTGAAGACAGTGCCTGAATCAGCTGATCTCTAGCCTTTAGAGCTAATGACAACTCATGCGCCCCAGCCAAGGCATCATCAACGTACATCATTCATTTTCGACATCTGATGTCAGCTGGATTAACGTTCTGATGGCTAAGAACGGAGCGCAATTGACTCCAAAGGTCACGGTTTTCAATTCAAAATCTTGCAAATCGTGTTTAGGGTCAGTCCGAAAAACTATTCTTTGAAATTTAGTTTGGTTTTCCTCTAACCAAATTTGGCGATACATTTTCTCAATGTCCCCATTGAAAACAAAGCGGTATAATCGCCACCTAATAATCAAAGCATCAAATCGCTCTGTAAAACTGGACCAGAATGTAAAATATCGTTTAAACTAAGACCGGTTGATGTCTTACTAGACGCATTAAAAACGACTCTAACCTTAGTTGAAGAACTTTCCGGTTTAATAACTGCATGATGCGGCAAATAAAAAGTGTTATATTCTTCCGCAGGTTGACAGATTGGCACCATATGACCCAAACTTATATATTCTTCTACAACACTGTCATATATGGCTTCAAAATCCTGTTTTTTACATAAAGAAGCTTCATTTCTATAAAATTGGCGACAGGCAATCGTTTTAGATAGGCCTAAGCATTGTTCATTAGAAAACTGTGATTTAAAGAGCAACGAGACCACATACCGACCATCTGGTAATCTGCGAGTGGTTTTTTTATAGATCTCCTCACAATATTTTTCTGGTGTGCGTTTTGTAATTTTAGGTGGCTCCTCCACCTTCCAAAATTTTTCTAAGAATTGGTCTATCTCAACAGAAGTGCAAAATGACACGAATGTCGTAAATGAACTTTGTCTATTGGAAATGGGACCAGTAAGAACCCAACCAAATATGGTTTCTTGTGCAATAAGAGAACCTAATACATTTCTACGCACTCCATCTAAAATGATCTGCGGATAGGTATCGCCACCAATAAGAATATCCACTTGATTACTTGTCGCGAATTTCGGGTCAGCTAATGGCATTATATCCACAGAAAATGAAGAGGAGATGTTCATGGAGCAATTCGGTAATTTTCCAGTAAGTTGAGGCAGGACCAAGGCAGATACTTCAATTTCAAAATTGTCTGCATGTGGTGATTTCAAAGAAAATTTACATAGTTTTTCTGCTGACCCAGCTAAGGCATCATTAAGTCCTGAAATTCTAGCATTTATTCTCGTAACCGGCAAATTTAGTTTACGCTGCAATTTTTATGATATAAAGCTAGCTGGAGATCCTGAATCAAGTAGTGCTCTGGCCGTGAAAATTTCCCCATTAAAATATATATTAACTATCGCTGTGCCCAATAGAACCTGTCTGCCCGTATTTGCATGACAATTCTGAATGTTGGAACCACTATTACTTAACGATGCTCTTAATTGGCTGCTAGTACTAGGTTGGGCATCTACATGTGTAATGGTATCGACGGATGAAGGATATCTATGTAACAGGCTGTGATGCTTCATATTGCATTTTGAGCAATTTATTTTGCTTGTACATTGGCTTAATTTGTGATCGTTACTGAAGCAATTAAGACACAAATTATTTCTTTTCACCAGAAGATATCGTTCACTCTGATTCATTTCCAAAAACTTTGGACACAATTTTAGCAAATGTTCTTGAGAGCACGAAAAACACGATCTTTTATTCACGTTTGCCTGATACGACTTAATTCTTTTAGTGAAACGAGCACCGCTTGGAGAATTCTTTATTTCTGTACTTTTCGATTCGTGTTCGTGTGTCAAGTCATATACTGTTTCCAATGTTTGAAATCTGCAGGTCAAAAACTCATCAAGATCAGACCACTTCGATATTGTAGTCTTATTTCTAACACTTTGCTCCCAAATTGATAGAGTAGTCGGTGGTAGTTTTGTGGAACACAAGTATACAAATATTGGATCCCAACTATCAATATTAATATCATGTAATTTAAAGCCTGTTATGCAATTATTTATGTCCCTTTGTAAACGATTTATTTCTCTTGCCGATTCACTCTTAACAATGCTAAGACTAAAAAGTATCTTTAACTGGTTATTGACCAAAATACGTTTGTTTTCATACCGGTCTCGAAGGTTTGACCATGCATTCTCAAAACCATCGTTTGTTAATGGCCATTTTTTAACAATTTCCAATGCTTCTCCTTGCGTATTGTGCCTTAAATAAAATAATTTCTCCACAGGAGAGATAGTCTTGCAGTCAATATATACTGCAGTAAACATGTCCCTGAAGGATGGCCAAGAAAAATAATCACCATGGAATATCTCTGTAGTACAAGGCGGTAAACGTAAACGATGATCAGAATTTCTATTATCTAATAATTCTGTGGTTTGGGTCTGGTTAGTGTTTACCATTGTGGACGTCAGAGCCGATTGACCCATAAACGATTGAGACAACTCGCCCATTTGAGCTGCACAACTGATATATGCTTTCCTACATTGTTTAAACATTAATGCTGCCTGCTCTTCCTCATCATCTCCATCACATTCAACACTAAAAAGTTCATATGCTGCCTTAACTTTATCCCAAAGCCCCCTAAATTCTTCCCGTCTCAGTTCGACAGTGAACATTGTATAATCTCTAGGTGGCATGTCATTAAATTCTTTTTCAAAATCCAAAAAAGACAGGCAAGCTTTTTAAATTTTAGGAAAATTTTTGACTCTGCCATTTTTATTCCGTGTAAAAAAATAGAATTTGCACAAAATGTTTAAAATTTTCTTTAAAACGAAAATATTTCCACCTTTTTCGTCGTTTACACTATACAACTCTAATTGTACTTGTAATGAGATGCACGAAAACAAAATTAAAAATGTTTTATAATTGTGTCTTTTCTTTATAAAATTTTAATTAAACATTTTGATGGAAAATTATTTCTGAGTTCAAAAACGTAATTAAATTTCAACTATAAAAAAACGACAAATCTAAAGGTAAATGACGGAGTTTTTATACGAGAGCCACCTTATTATTTTACGTCTTTACATCCAAGTCTGCTTATCAGCTGATGTTATGATCTTTTATACTCACTTTTGGTGTCACTCAACACGTAGAAGGAAATACAAAAATAACTTTTTTTTGTTTGCTTCAACACAATTGTTCTCTCTCCCTACGAACTTCCCTTCATTAAATAAAAAATAAACGAAATGAGCAGTAACAAATTAAAAAATATCACACGAAATTTGTTTTGTGAAATGAAAAAATACGAATATATATTTAAAAATATTCGTACCTGGAACTAATTAGGGTTCCAATGCATATAAATAAATATTGGTGACTTTAATTTGTTCCAAATTTAATGGAAAAATTCCATAAATTCCAATACTTTTTACTGCTCAAGTACACCAATAAATAACCACTTTTTAATTTGCAAACTAACAAAAATTATTTTATGTTCTTGTTTGAATATTTAAATAAATTCACATCACTTTAGCTAAACAAAACTCAGAACAAGAAGAAGCACAACGATTGAGACTGGGCATTTGTTGCTGTTTTTTCTGTCAAACATCGACCAATGGTGTCGTCGTTGCCAGATCGACCAAGAACAAACAAATTAACAGGGGAAGTCAATGTGCGATTACAATTAAAATTTTATTAACCAAAATTTAATAAAATTATTAAATTTACTCTTCAGTATAAGAAAGCGTTACCTTTTTATAAAAATCCACACAAATGTGAAAAAATGTTCCTCTTTCTGCTATCCGGCTCGAAGGACTTGTGGTTCTTTCCGGGCTAAGAAACTGCGGCAACAACAACAATGAATGCTGGATAGCAGTCACTGGAACCAACCAAATGAAAAACAGGCAATCGAACAACCACTAGCTCGTACAGCAACAGGCTCTCTTTGAGAGTATTATAAAAAATTTCTTTTTTTTAGATTAAAATTATTTAACAAAAAAATATGTTTATAATTGAATTTTGTTCGAAACACAATGATTTTAAAAATTTCAAATTCCAAAAATTTTTTTTTTTTTATAAAGCACAGAGGTTTTGCCAACAACGATTTTATTTCAATAAATCTATACAATATACTGACAAATACATAGCCATGACAAATACATAGCGATATTAACAAATATCCTTCGTTCAGTCCGTACTGGCCACACTGCTACAAAAAATCATCATAGGGTTGCCTCCAAAACGCTGTTCCAAAAACTGGCATGGACGAAATCTCACGAACGTGAACAGTATCCATCTGATAAGGTTGCGCAGAGTAGTAATAAAGTATGTATTTAAAAATAAGCAAATCCTCGTTTCTTCATTTATGTATCGCTAAAATTGAGAAGCAAGGCCGTTTTGCAGTCCAACATAGTCAACGTTTCATTGAGCCTGTCACATTAACGCTCAACGAGAGGTATTATACATTGGCGCCCAACGTTGACAGTGAAAGAGAACCTTACTACATTGACAGCCAACGAGGAACAGCAAAAAGGCGATAATGACGAATATCTGTCTGTCGACGAAAATATGACACTGTTTACAGACATACAATTCCAACAACTCATCCAGGCAATGCTAAGCAATGGCCGTGCTGGATCGTATTCACACTGCACCGCTCGTTTCTGGGGTGTACAGGTAAAATTGTACAACATGTACCAACAGCAAATCGAAATAGCCCTCAGCCAGGAATTTTCATTAGATATCAGAGCCCATAACGATTCTCCATCAACTAAAACGATAAGTGGAATATCAAAGTTCGTTGAATTTGTAGAAGGTTTCCCCTCTGCCATCGTCACCAGGAGTTTTGATAGATATACAAAATAATCCATTGTACATTTAAAAGCTACCTGCTCCTACAATGCCGGCATTATCCACTATGCAGGCTGATAACGATTACTCGTCTCACTCCGGAAGCGATACCATAGAATGAATCCACGCCCGGAAATACATCGAAACTATTTGGACCACCATTCAAGTCACGACCGAAAGCAGGTGATGAGTATCTAGACAGCACATTCATACCACAATATAGCATTAATATACGCATGCCTTTCTTGCAGAACTTCCAAATACCGCAGTTTTACTACGCGGGGAGGACGCCATGTTAATTCCACAGATTCCTAGCCTTTATCCGATTCAACAACTTTCTACTACGGATGCTGATGGTGTACCGACGAAAGGGAGACTGAAGCAATCCACTATTTTTAAACATATCAACATTACTACAAATAGATCAAAACCTTATTTACATAATTTATCCAATTAGATTTAAGCTTTTGAATGCAACCCTAAGTTCGGCCGGGCTGAACTTGGGATGCACAATTCTTTCCTTCAGGAGGTATATTTATATGGGGGAGATGCCTAAATGCTGGCCGATATATTTCATTATCGTCAGGTTCGAGTTGTTTTATCACAACAGAATTCCATAATTTGTAGGGTAAAACTGACTATTTCCGTAATGACTATCCCCTATACTATGGTAGAATACGCCTACGTGGGAACAACCCCAACACACGGAACTAATCAGCTAACTATTGTAATATAAGAAAGGAGGGGGGGGGGGGAGGGGTTATATGGGAACTACCCCTAAAAGGGGGCGAACATTTATAATTTTTGGTGGGAAGATTTGCTACCATATGTGACTATAAAATACAAAATTACAGCGATTAATTCCTTTAGAAGATAACGTGATTACAACAGACGGACGGCGCCCAACGAGAGGCATGTTTCAGTAACTCGTAACGAGTAACCTTTTACATTGGCGCACAACGTTGGATTTGCTTCATTGACAGTCAAAGTGAACCTTACTACATTGATACCCAACGAAGTGGCGGCGGGCAGCGACGTTAAAGCCGAGAAACAACAAAAAGCCGATAATGACGAATAACTGTTTGTCGATGAAAATAAGACGTAGTTTACAGACGCACAAGTCCGACAACTCACCCAGCCACTGCTAAGCAATGCCGTGCTGGATCGTACTCACACTGCACCGCTCGTTTCAAGGGACAGCGAGACGGCGCTGTTGTAGAGGAATTTGTGACTGCCATAATCGTCTACAAAGAAATTGAGTCCATTTCAGACGAATATGCTATCAAAGGGGTGCAGTTGTTATTTGAGGATTATGCTGCCAACTGGTGGATTGGTGTTAAACACACAGTCATCACATTTTCAGAAGCCATAAAAATCATCAAAAAATATTTTCGCCGCATTTTTGGAAATATTTTCGAGACAAAACAACAACAAAATGTGCACACCGACAGTTTTGTTTGTGAAATAAGATTGCTGTTTGCACAGCTGGCATGCCGAAGAGTTACAGCTGAATATCGTTTTTGCTTTGCTCAACGGAAGCATTAGAGAGCGTGTGCGCCGTGAAAATGTAAACACATTTGAAAAATTTCTGCCTACCTACAGAGAAGCTGAATTGATGTTGCTCGAAGCACAAACAAGTGAGAAGCGAAATAAAGAGCAATCAACTATGCGCTGCCATTTTTGTCGTAAACCTGACCACATAAAAGATGAGTGCATGAAATTGAATAAGGAACAATCACTAGAGCAACAGCAGAAGCAAAACCAACATGCGTCACATGCTCAGCCAAAGCAAAACCCAAAATGTGAGTAGTGTTCAGCAGAAGATAGCGTGCTATGGATGTGGAGCGTCTGGGGTGTACAGATAAAATTATACAACATGTACCAAGAGCTATCGAAATAGCCCTCAGCCAGTTCCAACATGTACAATCACATGTCGCATCAACAATATGCGACATTGTGATTGGTAGCAGAAGAAGGAAATATTCCTTCATCAACCCTTTAGTAATGCAAGAATTTTCATTAGATATCAGAGTCCATAACGATTCTCCATCAACTAAAACGATAAGTGGAATATCAAAGTTCGTTGAATTTGTAGAAGGTTTCACCTCTGCCATCGTCACCAGGAGTTTTGAGAGATATACAGAATAATACATCGTATATTTAAAAGCTTCCTGTTACTGCTGCTATGAGACCATCTACGTCATCTACAATGAAAGTGAAAGCCCAAAAGCTACCTGCTCCTACAATGCCGTCATTATCCACTATGCAAGCTGATAACGAATACTCGTCTCACTCCGGAAGCGATACCATCGAAAGAATCCACGCCCGGAAATACATCGAGACTATTTGGACCACCAGTCAAGTCACGATCGAAAGCAGGTTATGAGTATCTAGACATCATATTCATACCCCTATATAGCATTAACATACGCATGCCTATCTTGCCGAACTTCCAAATACCACATCGTTCGCAGTTTTACTACGCGGGGAGGACGCCATCATAATTCCACAGAAGGTAGAACGTCCTAGCCTTTATCCGATTCAACAGCTTTCTCCTAGTTTAAAACAAGTGAAAAAGCGTTAAGTTCGGCCGGGCCCAACTTTGGATGCCCTCCGCCATAGCTATACTGACAGATACTTCAAACCAAAATATAGGGAATATACCAAAAAGTGAACCAATACCGATAATTTTACAAATCGGTTTATGTAGACCATTGTGTATACCAAATACAAATTTCAGCAATTCTTAATTAAACCCCAAAACTGGGGAACTGGTACTAATAACGCATGGTAGAATATAGAATCCTCAAACTTCTGCAATTTAGATGACATACTGTACGAATTAGCGAATATTTGGAATTATAGTTAAATTATGGCTTTGGCTAATTAATGAGCGAAATATGTCAATTCCGAACCCAATATTTTTGTTTTGTGTCACAATTCTTTCCTTCAGGAGGTATATTTATATGGGGGAGATGCATAAATGCTGGCCGATATATTTCATTATCGTCAGGTTCGAGTTTTTTCATCACAATAGAATTCCATAATTTGTAGGGTAAAACTGACTATTTCCGTAATGACTATCCCCTATACTATGGTATAATACGTCTATGTGGGAACAACCCCAACACATGGGAACTACCCTTAAAAGGGGCCATCATTTATAATTTTTGGTGGGAAGATTTGCTACCATATGCGACAACAAAATACATAATTACAGCGAGGGTTAATTCCTTTAGAAGATAACGTGACTAAAACAGACGGACGGACATGGCTAGATCGTCTTAGAGTTTTGCCCTGATAAAGAATATATATATATATATATATATATATACATATATTTTATAAGGTCGGATATGATTATTCGGTTGAGTTACATACGGAATGTCAAAACCCCGAAGCGTGGACGGATACTAATACCGCATGGTAGAATATACAATCCTCAAAGTTTTGCAATTTAGATTACAACGTTAGATTATATATTGTATTGTAGGAATTAACGATATGAGGGCTATGCCTAATTAATGACCGACATATGTCAATTTCGAACCCAATTGTATTGTTTTGTGTCTCAATTCATTCCTTCAGGAGGTATAATTATATGGGGGTGTGCCTAAATGCTATCAGGATATTTTGGGGTTCTTGAGCACACTTTTCGACCGAATTCGCTGAAATTTGGTACATAGGGTTATTCTTTGTTACCAAATTATAAATATCGGTCCACTTTTTTTGGTAGCCAGCATATAACGGTATTTTGGGTGGTTCTTATTGGATATTATATGAATGAATTATATATTATATAAAATATAGGCCCATTCTTCGGGTAGCCCCTATATAGGATATCAACCGAATTCGCTGAAATTTGGTATTTTGTAGTGGCATATGGTAAAAAATGTTCGCACCAAAATTTAATTATATTCGGTCCTTTTTGGGGTTATTCTTATATTAAAATAGTTTCCTTATATAGGCGAATGATTACAACCGATGGTTAAATCGACTTAAAATTCCATAATTTGTAGGGCAAAACTGACTATTTCGAGTAACGACCATACCCTATACCAGTATAGTCGTTACTCGAAATAGTCAGTTTATGGACGATTTAGCCATCGGTTGTAATCATTCCGCTTTCTAAGGAAGTCGTGATAAAAAACTCGATCCTGACGTTAATGAAATTTATCGGCCAGTTTTTAGGCATCTCCCCCATATAATTATAGCTTCTAAAGAAAAGAATTGAGACACAAAATTAAATTGAAATTGACATATATCTGTCATTAATTAGGCATAGCCCTCATATAATTATATCCCCAAATATTCACTAATTCACACACTACGTAATCAAACTTTGTAATTTAAATTCCAGTAGTTTGAGGATTGTATATTCTACCATGCATTATTAGTATCAGTCCACGCTTTGGGGCTTTAATTAATTCATTTGTATTTGGTTTACACAATGGTTTACATAAACTTGTTTGTAGAATTATCGGTATAGGTTCACTTTTTGTTATGTTCCCTATATTTTAATTTCAAGTATCTGTCTGTATAGCTTTCGTGGAGGGTTTCCAAAATTCGGTCCGGCGAACTTAACGCTTTTTCATTTGTTAATGTTATAATTATTATGTCTTTTTAAACACATGTATATTAATTTAATTTTTCTTTATTCTATCTTTTCAGAGTTATTTCGTATAATCGTTTTCCTTTGTTTTCTTCGTGTGGCGATGGCAACTTCATAATGAAAATTTGTATGTTATAACACTTTCTGACCTGGATTCATCCAACATATTAATAATCCCTGGTAACATTTATTTTCTTTTATTTCAGCACACATACAGATGGCAACGTCCTAGGGATAAGGCAGAACCCGGTCTCCGTTTGCTGTCGTTGGCGTTCTGATTGCGGCTGTGGCCGAAATTGATAAAGTGATTGCAGTTTTGGCTGATTTAATGGCAGTTATGTGTGGCCGATAAAGGAGGATCAGTTATTAATTGTAAAACATTAATAAACTACCCAAATACAGCACCACATAGTTATTACACACTCACATTTAGATTTTTGTTCACAAAAAACATAAAAACACAAATTGTTTCAGTGGCTGATAAAAAAGAAATGAAACTGATCATTCGGCTTGTCACCCGGAGGATCAGTTGATAATTGTAAAACATTAATAAACTACACAAAATTAGCACAACATAATTATTACACACTAACATTTAGATTTTTCCACACACAACAAATTGACACAAATTGTTTCAGGCGAAACAGGCCTTCAATAAAATAAACTTTAATATATTTATACGTTTTGTATATTTTTTTATGAAACTCTTTTTCGGTGATGCGCCACTTATAGAAAAAAGCGCATTTTTATTTTTATAGGGCCTTATATATGACAGGGAATAAAGCCGATTTTTTATGCTCTTGACTTTAATTGTCCGCTCTTCGGAGCCCAATGGGGAAATCTTCTCTGCATATCTTCCAGGATGTTGTGAATCCTCCTACACAGCGTGACAGCCCCGGCAAGATCTGTTATGGGTCGTGGTTTCTCTACTCTTGTCACCTGAGGGCACAACGTAAACAAACGGATACTGACATGGACTAAACAACACTGACAATGAGAACAGATATCCAACGATTCATTTGGGGAACAGGAATACCGGTCCCCTTGGCTACCCTCCCATCCTTACGCTCCTGGAAATCCAGAAGCCCCATTTCAAAACACTTCATATATACTGACAGCTACTTGAGATGAAAATATATGGAACATACCAAAAAGTGAACCTATACCGATAATTCTACAAACCGGTTTATGTAAACCATTGTGTACACCAAACAAAAATTAATTAATGAAAGTCCCAAAGCGTGATACTAATAACGAATGGTAAAATATGCAATCCTTAAACTACTGCAATTTAGATAACAAAGTTAGATTACGTAGTGTAGGTATAACGGCGCCAAAATTGCGTTTCGAAAAAGGAAAAGAAATAAAACACGAACATTTTAGTTTCTAATTCCAGAATTTTATTGATACACTAAAAATAAATAATAAATATATAATATGCAATAAAAATAAATAATATGCAATCCTCAAACTACTACAATTTAGATTACAAAGTTAGATTACGTAGTGTAGGTATAAAGGCGTTAAAATTGCGTTTCGAAAAAGGAAAAGAAATAAAACACGAACATTTTAGTTTCTGATTCTGATTTATTGATATACTAAAAATAAACAATAATAGGGAAAATAGAGAGAATTGGGAAGAACAGATAACCTATGTTACAAGCAGCGATCGAGACGAGAAAAAGATGAACAAAAACAATGCTGAAAATTGACATTGACGCAAAAACAATACTCATTAGAAAATTGACAGTTCAGTGTTTTAGCAATAAGGACTATACAGTTTTCTAATGAGTATGCACAACAAACACAATGAACACGAGTGTTCAAAGGATGCATTTCCCAACAATGCATATAAAAGCGATTCTTACTTAAACATTGGCGCCCACCTTGCAACATTGTTAATGTTGTAACACAGGTATACAATTTAGTTAGTTACTTAAAGTAGTAGATAATAAGATGGTAGGCGGTGCAGTGTATGTGAGCAATTTATATTCAATTTTGTTTCCAAATTCAAATACAAGTAACAATCTTATAGTTCAACTATTTTTATGGGGAGCATACGAACGATCTCACCGATTCAACCATACGAATATGGCGTGAATTGCAAGGAAGTGATCACGATTGAACCCACAGTTATGGATTCTATACTTTGAATACTAGGAACCCGCAGTTACGGGTCAAGTGTTGTTACATCCGCAGAGACGGATTTCGATCTTATTTTATTTTCATGAGACATTTTTGACTTTAGATACGGATCAGCAGTGACGGATTCCGTTTCTGCCTCATTTACATTCACGGCAGTTAATTGTTCAGGAAAGCATCAGAAGACGTTAAAAAATGTAAAAAATTTAGAAATAGGCCGAATCGACCGAACGTCAACGATTTTGACATGACAACCAATACCGTGTAAACTTTGTCCATTTGGCCTAGCTTCCAAAACGTCAGTGGAAGTTTCGCATTATGAATTACGACGACTTCAAAACAAATAAGGAAGCTCTTGAACTTTACGAAACCTATTCACAAGCGATATAGGTTAGTCAATTACGACAAGTTCAGATGTTGCGAGTAACGGTGCGCATATCAAGAAATGACCTGTTGTAGTGTCTGCGAAGTCGTCAGGACTATTGAACAGACAAAATGGGCGCAATTCAAACATGGCTCTATTCTAGCCAATATGTTTGCCAATTCAACAAATTTAAGTCGAATGCGTTAAAAATGCTTTCAAATGTGTGGGTTACATTTTATTCCTATTTCCCAGAGTCCACCCATATTTGGAACGCCAACGGGAATAAAATAGAACGTGAGTCCCATCAGCGGAATGGAATCACGACTTTCACAATTGACTTGCACCAATTACGACATCACGGGAAACTACCACAAAAGTCGTGCCAATACACAAAAATATCGAGTGGAATAAATGGTTTTGGTGGATAAACGCAGGAATATACAAACATATCCTTTATTAACCCTTGAACGAATTTACCCAGACACTTCTATTTGAGTTGATTTTAAAAGAGCCATATTAAATGTAATCGATATAAGATGCACGAACACATTTTGTTCGGGCAAACCAAGCTACCCCCTGAACATAGAAAAATTATGAAAACAACGACATTTTTTACTTAAACATTCTGTCATGAAGATATTTATCACCCTTTATATCATCTCCCCTTTTTATTATATGTACAACTAAATCTAAGCTTATACTGTACTATTTTTTTTCAATAAACATCAGTTCATACTCAACAGCCGTCTAGCACCTTACATGGTGTCGGGAGTGATTTCGATATGACAAGCGAAAAATCATCATCAGCGACGGCATCTGCGACAGTTGCCTGTTTGGCAACTCTGCTCGTATAGAAGTGTTTTGTGCTTGTCTTTTAAAACAAATTAATAATTATTCATTTAAACGTGTCTGTAGTGGCGTATTAAGTGTTTATTAGTGTTTTTTCAACAAAATTTAATATTCTTAATTTCAAAATTGTGAAGTTTTTTCTAAAAAGTGTTTTTAAGTGTTCATTTGTTTTTCCAAATTTTGTCCAAAAATTGTATTTGGTTTGTATTTTGGTATTTATTTCTCCTTCTTGTTTATTTTATTCCTTTGTTGTTTTTGTTAGTTTTGACATTTTGTTTTATATTCCCCACTAGTTTGTCAGTACTAAATTTGCTTTCCTTAATTTCAGGCGGTTACGTTAATTCATTTGCTATCATTTTACATATCAAATAACTTCTCGTTTTTAAAGCATACTTTCAGGCGGTTATAAAATTTTATTAATCATTCATAATGGCTTGCTCTTTTAAAGACTGCAATATTAAAAACGTTAATGAACGACTTATTGCGTGTTATATTTGTGATAATTACATGCATCTTAAATGTGCCGGGTTTAATGGTAGACAGTTTGATTTTATTACGGATAAGTCTAAAGGTCTCCGTTGGTCTTGTTTAGAATGTAGGGATCTAGAGGTAAATTTTCATCGGCTTTTTAAGGAAACTAGGTCAGAAATTTTAAATTTAAAAAAAAGTTTCAATTCGGTTTATCAAAATTTTGAAAAAATCGAAAAAATTGTCAATAAGTTTGAACTTCCCGATTGCTCCCCTAAAAGGAAAAAATCACTTAATATTGCTAGTGGTTCCAGTTCATCAAATCTAGGTCCAGATAACTTAATTAGTCTGTACTCGCCTATAGTGGTAAATTGCCCCTCCAATATGGAAAGTGTAATTCCTGAAGGTAATCAATTGCCTGCTCCGGTTTCTAATTTAAATTTAGCTACTGAACTTAATTCTGAATCAACTTCAGCATCTACTTCTGCAACCTCAAAAAAATTATCCTTACCTCCTGCTATTGTTGTCAATGGCCAACCTCCAAATGCTGTTATTCCCCCTAATGTTGCTAATATTGGAACTGGACCATCCACTTCAAACCAATTGATTGTTGTAGCTCCACGTAAAACCGTGTTTATATCTAGGCTTCACCCTAACACCTCTACTGATAATATCCGTGACTATGTGAAATCTAAAATAAACGATTTATCCGATAGTGATTTAAAAATCTTTAAATTCAATTCATCTCAACCTCGGGATATTGCCTCATTTAAAATAATAGTTCCTAATAAATTTTTAAATTCTATAGTAAACAATTCGTTTTGGCCCGATGGTATCTTGGTAAAAGAGTTTGTTTTCAGGGAACGTCCATACATTCCTAGAACTGTGAATATTCCACCTGCTTCAAAAAATTAAATATAGTCTTACCGATTCTATATCAAAATCTTAGAGGCCTTAATACTAAATTGAGAAATGTGTTTCTTAAAAGTTTCCATAGTGATTATAAAGTAATTATTTTTACCGAGACATGGCTTAAACCTGATGTACTCGATACAGAGGTATTTTCCGATAATTATCAAGTTTTTAGAAAAGATAGAACATCTAAAAAAGGGGGAGGAGTTCTTATTGCAGTTCATAACACGATTCCTTCTGAATTTGTTGAAGTTTCAGTTGATCAGGATATTGAATTTGTGTCTGCAAAATTGACATTTCTTGGTAACACTATATTCTTAACTTGTTCTTACATCCCACCCAATTCAGGAGTTGAAATATATTTAAATCACGCTAATTTTATTGCAAAAGTGTCTTCGTTACTTAATAACAATTCTTCTTTAATTTGCATGGGAGATTTTAACCTTCCAGGTGTCGCTTGGATCCCGGGCGATAATATATTGGATTATGTTCCCTCGACTTATCCAATTGTATTCGATGCTTTTTGGGATAAAATTTTTGAACTCTGCCTTTACCAGGTAAATGACGTATTGAATGTCAAAGAGAAACTATTAGATTTAGTATTTTCGTCTACGTTAAATATCTCAATCTTTAGAGGCTCTCCATATGTAATTCCTGAAGACATTTATCATCCTACACTAACTGTGAATATAGAATTGAAAAATAATTCTTCTAATACTACGCCCGCAAAAACTTCATTTATCAGACGTAACTTTGCTAAAACTAATATTGTGCAACTACGTTCTTCATTGTTTTCAACTATTTGGGATCTAAGTGGTGACATCGATTCGTGTGTATCAAGATTTTACGAACTACTAAATACTTCTCTAAATAATTATGTTGATCAGAGTCCTCCCTGATTTACACCGACTCTTAAGCGTTTACGCAATATAAAAAGTAGATTATTTAAAAAATTTAAAAATGCAAATACTGCTCTTAATTATGCAAAGTATTCTTTGGCGAGGAGCCGATATAATTCTGAAAATTCAAGATGTTATTCTCAGCATTTAACACAGATACGATTAAACTTATTGAATAATCCTAAATGCTTTTTTAAATTCGTAAATTCCAAGAGAAGATCACAACGATTTCCAAGCTGTATGAAACTTGGAAGTAAAGAATCATCAGACAATTCAGAAATTGCGAATCTATTTGCTGACTTTTTTCAATCTTCATATACTCAAAATGCATTTAGTGGTCTATATAATTTTCAAATTGATAAATTAAATCATTTTCCTCGTTTCTGCTTAACTGAAGATGAAGTTTATTCTGGGTTAAAGGCATTACGTTCCTCATTTTCCCCCGGTCCTGACGGAGTTCCAACCTACATTTTGAAATCTTGTGCTAATGAATTATTTTTACCCCTTACAAAAATATTTAACTATTCCTTAAATACAGGTTATTTTCCGCATTTGTGGAGGTCGAGCTATGTTATCCCCCTTCATAAATCTGGTAATAGATGTTTTATAGATAATTATAGATGTATTGCGAAGTTAAGTGCCATACCTAAACTTTTTGAACTATTAGTTTCACGAAGAATATCACATTTTATAAAAAGTATTATTTCCCCTTTTCAACACGGCTTTATGAAAGGCAGATCTACTACTTCCAATCTTCTTGAATTTGTTTGTCATGTTCATAATGGCTTCGCAAATAAACAACAGACTGATGTTATTTATACAGACTTCAGTAAAGCTTTCGATACTGTAGTTCATAAGCTATTGCTCCATAAACTTAATGTTATGGGGTTCCCGTCAATTCTTTTATGCTGGATTTCATCCTATTTAGAGGATCGTACCCAAAAAGTTTTGTTCAGTGATTCCTTTTCTAAAGATATTGTTGTCTCCTCTGGAGTTCCGCAAGGAAGTCATTTGGGTCCGTTATTGTTTGTTCTTTATCTAAATGATCTTCCGAATTCCATTCTTTATTCCAAAATACTAATGTATGCAGATGATGTCAAGCTGTTTTCGCATATAAATACACGTAATTCAGTTTATTTACAGTACGATTTACACTCACTCTTTAACTGGTGCAGTGCAAATGGAATGTCTCTTAATTTAAAAAAATGTAAGAAATTTTCCTTATTCAGATCACATCCAATACAATCCGATTACTTTATAGGGTCATACAAACTGGACAATGTTGATTCTTTCTCTGATCTTGGCGTCATCTTAGATACTAAACTAAGGTTTCATCTTCATATCGATTCTTTTGTTAATAAAGCCAAATCTTTATTAGGATTCATTAAACGCTGATCTAAAGAGTTTGATGACCCTTATGTTACTAAAAGATTATTTGTTAGTATTGTCCGCCCAGTCCTAGAATATGGTTGCATTCTTTGGAGTCCGTTTTATAAATGTCACTGTGATAAAATTGAGTCAGTTCAAGTTCAGTTTTTAATCTTTGCCTTGCGTGGCCTAAATTGGAACCCATCGGAATTACTTCCACCTTATAAAAGTCGATTATTGTTAATTAATCTTCCAACACTAAAAAAAATACGTTTCATGTTAATAGCATTATTTATTATTAAATTAACACGTGGTCTGATTGATTCACCTTTTCTTACGGGAGAAATAATTTTTAATGTTCCCTCTCGAAGAACACGTAATTTTGAACCGTTGAAATTGTCCATCGCGAGAACTAATTACGAACTAAACAACCCAATGAGGTCCTTATGTGTAATATATAATAACATAAGTAATGTTATATGCCTAAGTAGACCATTGCATGCTATCAAGAATTCTATACTGGGCTTGGAAACAGTAGACCCTGAAATTTGAGCAGCAGTTTCCAATTTTTATATTGTAGCTTTTGTTTACTGTTGTCTGTTTAATGTATGTTAAAGTAATGTCTGTTTAATGTATCTAATTCTAATTTATATTTGTTGTATTATTACTAATTGCCGGTTGATGATCTACCTGTAGCCGGTGTTATTAAACCACTACTAACCCGCCTTAGTCCGGTCTTTGGTGTGTACGTGCTCCCTGCGTATAGGGAGGTAGCCCCCTCGGTCGGCAGGGGCGGGTGTGAGAGGCGTGGGAACGAACGTATCAAATAAATGACATAAATTTAGAGAAGTCTATTAAGATCTGCAGAGCGAGTGAGATGGCTACACAACAACTAAAAGAACTTCATAAAAATGAAGACATCAAAATGGATGCCATAAGAAAATATGTAAAACCTAAAAGTGTTAACAGTGATAATGTATAAGTGCAAGAGATGTGGAAGAAATCATGAAAGTCGTAATTGTCCAGCGTTCAACAGCAAATTCAGAAACTGCCAACAAAATGGCACTTCGCTAAACTGTGTTTTCGAAGTAATAATAGCAGCAACGTTAAAGAAGTAAACACTCTGTTGCAGAACGATAACGCAGACTGCGATAGCGACAGTTATTTGTTGGTGTTAAAAATAACAAAACCAGAGACAAATAGAGACGAAGAGAACAACTGGTATGAAGTTATAATAGTTGATGAAAAAAAATTGCATTTAAGTTAGACACTGCAGCTCAATGTAATGTCATACCATTGAGCATGGTAAACAAAAACCGATTAAAACATATTCGTCCAGTAAATAACAAATTGGTTGCAGTTGGAGGTGCAAAAATAGATGTTTGCGGAGAAATTGTTTTGCCTTTCGTCATCAGGAACAAAAAACATAATACGTAATTTTTTGTGGTAAAAGACTATCCAAATCTCGAACCACTTCTCGGTAAAAATGATTGCGAACGGTTCTCACTAATTTTAAGAGTACAAGAGATTATATTCGATGCAAATATGTTTGAAGGTTTAGGCAAAGTGAAGAATTTTGTTTATGTTATTGATTTGATAGAAAATCCCTCATTCGAGCATTATGCTCCACGAAAAATACCTCATGCTTTAAAATAACGTGTTAAAAAAGAGATCGACAATATGGTAAAAGTGGATGTACTAGCAAAAATAGAAGAAATAACACCAGCAGTGTCGCCAATGGTAGTAGTTAAACAAAAAGGTAAAATACGAGTGTGCATCGATCCTACCGACATAAATAAAAGTTTATACAGACTGAAAACTATAGATGAAATAGCAGAAACCATTAAAAAATCTAAATGGTTTACTTTGCTAGATTGCAAAAGGGGTTTCTGGCAAATCGAGGTTAGTGAGCGTACGCAGAAATATTTAACAATGGCCACACCATGGGGTCATTATTCATATAAACGTTTGCCATTTGGTTTGGCACCAGCTCCTGAAGTATATCAAAGATTGATGTCGCAGCTTTTAGGAAACTTGCCGCGAACAGAAGTATCAATGGACGACATATTAATCCATGCTGAGACAAAAGAACAGCTCGAGAAACAAACTAAGGAGGTCATCAATATTTTAGCGAAATCGGGTTTGAAATTAAATAAAGAAAAATGTGTATTTAATGTAAATAAGGTGAAATTTTTGGGACACATATTGGCATCGAATGGTATCTCTGCCGATCCAGACAAAATATCGGCGATAAATAAACTAAAAACACCACCAATTGCAGAGAGTATTAGGTATGGCAACATATCTTTGCAAATTTATCACCAATTTTTCGGAAATAACAGCGCCTCTGCGAGATCTGCTAAAAATGACGTAGAGTGGACGTGGTTGCCACATAACGAATTATCGTTTAAGAAACTGAAAGATGCATTTTCTTCCACCACACTACCTAAATATTATGACCCTAACCTAGACCTCAAGCTTCAAGTCGATGCTAGCAAATCAAGTGTAGGCGCTGTTCTCTTGCAAAATGATCAACCAGTCTCAAAAGCTCTGACAAAGTGTTAACAAAATTACGCTCAAATAGAAAAGGAAGCAACCGCAGTTAGCTTTGTCTGTGAGAAATTCCACGAGTACATATATGGAAAAGTCTTATAATTGAAACCGACCATAATCCTCTGAAGACAATTTTTAAAAAGCCACTTCACTCAGCTCCGCAGCTTTTACAAACTATTCTCCTTCACGTATTGCTATACTCTCCACACGTAATTTAAAGAAAAGGCACCGAAATAAAATTGTACTGAAATAACTTGTATTATACATAAATCCACAACAACTTAAATTCCAAAGACTCTACAAAAATTAATTATTAAAAAAAATCACACAGGTCAGCTGGGAATTAACAGATCCTTAAGCAGAGCAAGAAAGGGCCATTAGTTATTAAACATGTGCCACCGCTACCTTGGGAAATAGTACCTATCGATTTATTTCATTTCGAAAATAAAAATTTCTTGCTAATCGTCGACAGTTACTCTGGTTTCATGGGCTTCGCTCTTCTACAACAATCAACATCAAGTGAAGTCATACATCAATGAAAAATTTGGTTTGCTACACACGGAATTCCAGTCATTTTGGAGTCCGATAATGGACCACAATTCTCCTCCAAGGAATTTTCCGATTTCACCAAAGCATAGGATATTAATCATGAAACATCAAGTCCCAGGTACCCTAGGCCAAAGCCATGCTGAAGAAATGCTCAAAAGACAACAGCAACATTTACCTTGCTTTGTTAAACTACAGAAATACACCAAGATCTGAAGTTCTACAATCTCCGAATCAAAGGTTAATGAACAGGTTAACACGAAGTATAATACCGACGTCAAAAACAGTTTTAAATCCACGCGTTATTACTGATGTGCAGTCAAATATGAATAACATCAGGAACATTTATAAAAACAAATTCAATAAAATTACAAAGACCTCTAAAATGGCCGAGGTAGGTGACCGCGTAAGAGTTCAAACTGGCCATCGAAATTGGGTAACCGGAATAGTAGAAGAAAAAGCGCCTCCTTCACTTTACGTTAGGATGGATTATGGCAAATCATTAAGAAGAAATTCCATCCACGTACAGCCGACAAAAGCCATCGGATACATTCAATTCTGTGATCACTGATTCAGATTCAGTGATACCGGAAATAGAGTCCAAACCTACATCGGATATAATCCAATAACCTGCCAAAGTATCAAGATATGGTAGATCAATAAAGCAGCCCATAATATTATTTTCATAAATAGTATTAAATTAAAAAAATGTGTAAAATTAACTTACTCTTACATTATGAATTTATTATCTCCTTTCGTTTAAACGTCGGGGATGCCATGAAAATATTTATCACCCTTTATACCATCTCCTCTCTTTATTATATGTACAACTAACTCTAAGCTTATACTGTACTATTTGTTTTCAATAAACATCAGTTCATAATCAACAACCGTCTAGCACTTTACACATTCTAGATTACGCTACTTCATTTAGAAGCGGGCAAGTGAGGATCGTACCAATCTATTTGATCTAACCACGTAATTTCTATTATAAGTGACAAAGCTACGAATCTCCGACGCTGGGATAGGTCCAGTTTCAAGCCAACCGAAAACTGAATTTTGAGCCAGCAAATTCCCAGAAAGAATTGACTGACAATCCTCCAACAAAATTCTAGGATACAAGTCAGCACCCAAAAGAAGTTCTACAGGACGTGAATTAAACAAATCATCATCTGCCAAACGAATATTTGGCATTTGGGCTCTTAAATCCGACGAAACATTAAACGAGGGTAAATTTTTCCGAAATTGACGGCAAAACCAATGCACGAGTTTCTAACAACACTGTAGGATCGCAAGGATTTCCAATTTTCAATGAGCAAACTTTACTAGAATTGGCCGAAATTGCACAATTCACCCCAGAAATAGTGACATCTGTTGAACTTACAGGGAGTTTCAACCTATTTTGCAAGTTTTAGGTCAGAAACGAAAGATTCTGGATCTATTAAGGCCCTAGCGGGATACGAAACACCACAATGGTTGACATTTACTATAGCTGTCCCCAATAGAACGGATTTATTCTGAGCCGTGTTGAAACTTGCCGAGAAACACTAGTTGATGTAGCAGTATTTGGTGAATTTGTAGGGTTTCGGTTTACCGATGTGATGTGTGATGTGTCACTACGATGCATTAGTGTGTGATGGCTTCGCCTACATTTCGAACACCTATGCTGACGATTACAAGTTTTCACCTTATGCCCCTATGCAAATTCACACATAATCTACGACGTTTCTCGGTAGAAAATCTAGCCGATAGCGACATACTTTTGAATCGAGGACATTCAAAAAGATTATGGGACTGTTGAGGACAAAGGATTCATTCATTCTTAGGAGAAGATGGAGAATTACGATAAGAATGTGTATGCGAGACGTGGGTTTGAAATTTAAAAAAATTCCGTTAAAAAACCTATCGACGTCTTCCAGCTTGTCAACA
Source organism: Musca vetustissima (assembly GCF_032173495.1). Taxonomy (NCBI): domain Eukaryota; kingdom Metazoa; phylum Arthropoda; class Insecta; order Diptera; family Muscidae; genus Musca; species Musca vetustissima. The sequence goes on along the minus strand of NW_026875686.1, from coordinate 29,249 downwards.
TGGTTTCATTAAAGAAGATCGACTTTAACTAATCTGATGGAATTAACATGCCACGCACACCATGGATTTTCTACAAAACAACAAACAGATGTAATTTACACTGATTTTAGTAAAGTGTTTGATACGGTGTTACACAAACTTTTATTAATTAAATTGGACGCCATGGGTTTTCCATTCAAAATTTTGTCCTGGATTTCATCCTACTTGCAAAACCGTACTCAAAGCGTGTCTTATAATGATATTTTCTCTAAAAATATTGATGTTCATTCTGGAGTCCCTCAAGGTAGCCATTTAGGTCCATCATTATTCGTGTTATACCTTAATGATCTTCCATCAGTGATTCAATTTTCTAAAGTGTTGATGTTTGCTGATGATGTAAAACTTTTCAGAAATTTAGACGCACAAAATCAAGCCCTTACTCTTCAAAATGATTTGCACTGACTTGAATACTGGTGCAGTATTAACGGCATGTCACTAAATCTTAAAAAATGTAAAAAATTATGGCTATCTAAATGTCGTTCAATTCCTACCGATTATTTTATAGGATCTTACAAATTAGACAATGTTGACTCCTTTGTTGACCTTGGCGTTATCTTAGACGATAAATTTCGATTTAATTTGCATATTCCTACCGATTATTTTATAGGATCTTACAAATTAGACAATGTTGACTCATTTGTTGATCTTGGCGTTATCTTAGATGATAAATTTCGATTTAATTTGCATATTGAGTCATGCGTAAATAAAGCCAAATCTTTACTAGGATTCATAAAACGATGGTCTAAAGAGTTTGATGACCCTTATGTGACAAAACGTTTATTTGTTAGTCTAGTTCGGCCTACATTAGAATATGGATGTGTATTTTGGAGTCTGTTTTACAGTTGTTATTCTAAAACAATCGAATCTGTCCAAACACTATTCCTCTTATGTGCTCTTAGAGGTTTGCCTTGGAGTGTCACTACGATGCATTAGTGTGTGATGGCTTCGCCTACATTTCGAACACCTATGCTGACGATTACAAGTTTTCACCTTATGCCCCTATGCAAATTCACACATAATCTACGACGTTTCTCGGTAGAAAATCTAGCCGATAGCGACATACTTTTGAATCGAGGACATTCAAAAAGATTATGGGACTGTTGAGGACAAAGGATACATTCATTCTTAGGAGAAGATGGAGAATTACGATAAGAATGTGTATGCGAGACGTGGGTTTGAAATTTACTCAAGTTAGTTTTTTCGACTGAATCATGCCTTCGCATACCATGGAGGCACATGAGATTCTGAATCCGTTCCGTTAAAAAACCTATCGATGTCTTCCAGCTTGTCAACATGGTTTCATTAAAGAAGATCGACTTTAACTAATCTGATGGAATTAACATGCCACGCACACCATGGATTTTCTACAAAACAACAAACAGATGTAATTTACACTGATTTTAGTAAAGTGTTTGATACGGTGTTACACAAACTTTTATTAATTAAATTGGACGCCATGGGTTTTCCATTCAAAATTTTGTCCTGGATTTCATCCTACTTGCAAAACCGTACTCAAAGCGTGTCTTATAATGATATTTTCTCTAAAAATATTGATGTTCATTCTGGAGTCCCTCAAGGTAGCCATTTAGGTCCATCATTATTCGTGTTATACCTTAATGATCTTCCATCAGTGATTCAATTTTCTAAAGTGTTGATGTTTGCTGATGATGTAAAACTTTTCAGAAATTTAGACGCACAAAATCAAGCCCTTACTCTTCAAAATGATTTGCACTGACTTGAATACTGGTGCAGTATTAACGGCATGTCACTAAATCTTAAAAAATGTAAAAAATTATGGCTATCTAAATGTCGTTCAATTCCTACCGATTATTTTATAGGATCTTACAAATTAGACAATGTTGACTCCTTTGTTGACCTTGGCGTTATCTTAGACGATAAATTTCGATTTAATTTGCATATTCCTACCGATTATTTTATAGGATCTTACAAATTAGACAATGTTGACTCATTTGTTGATCTTGGCGTTATCTTAGATGATAAATTTCGATTTAATTTGCATATTGAGTCATGCGTAAATAAAGCCAAATCTTTACTAGGATTCATAAAACGATGGTCTAAAGAGTTTGATGACCCTTATGTGACAAAACGTTTATTTGTTAGTCTAGTTCGGCCTACATTAGAATATGGATGTGTATTTTGGAGTCCGTTTTACAGTTGTTATTCTAAAACAATCGAATCTGTCCAAACACTATTCCTCTTATTTGCTCTTAGAGGTTTGCCTTGGAGTACAGTTGCAGCACTCCCCCCTTATGAAAATCGTTTAAAACTTATTAATCTTCCAACACTAGAACGAAGACGTTTAATGCTAAGATCTATATTTTTAATAAAACTTTTACGCGGTCGGTGAAATCAAGTTTAATGTACCTGCACGTATTACTCGTTATTATATACCGCTTTATCTTCCTTTAGTGAGATCTAATTATGAGTTATGTAATCCCTTTAGATCACTATGTGATAATATAATCGCATCTCTTTATCTGATCCAATACATGTAATAAAAAATTATATTCTACTTTTAGAACTGTAGAGTGCAAGCAGTTGCCAGATGTTTATGTTTATGTTTGTCCTTATTGTTTTGTTGAATTAACTTTAAAAAAAGCGAAACAGATGACTTATCTCTTATACTTTGCTCCCACAATGTTTGTGTAATTTTCGGAAGACAAATAAATACTAAGAACGGATCCCAATTATCCGTACGAACGTCGTAAATGGACATTGTGGACAAGCAACCATTGATACCACGCTGGATTTGTTTCGATTCTAAGTAGAATGTTTGTGAATGTGTCAACTTTATCTGCAAAAAATAAGAAAATTATGATTATTTCTGAACTAAAAAAAATATTTAAATTAAAATAAATACGTATATTTAAAATCGTTATTTCCTTTTTTAAATCGTTGTATTGGCGAGTTTCTGTAATTAAAAAATACATTAATTTTGTAATTTGCCATTGTTTAAGTTCGATACATTGTTTACGGCAATGTATATGTTCGATACATTGTTTCCCCTTCTACATCATTACAATTAACCACTTTAATTGGCCGCTCTTCGGAGCCCTATGGGTAAATCTTCTCTGCATATCTTCCATGAGCCTCATTCGCCTAGTTCGGATTGTAGGGGAGAGTTCGCTCTCTTCTACTATATCTCCTGGAAGCCACATTCGCTTAGTTCGGATGCAGAGAGGCGCTTTCCAATGCTGTGGTCGTAGTTGTTGATCACGGCCTTGCTGTAGCTTTCTTGCCCATCGCAACATCCCTTGCTTTTTCGCTTTCGTATAGTAAACACTTGCATTCTAACTCTCGTTGCTAAAACTTACTATCTCGCTATCGTTGATTAAACTTGCAATCTCGCTTTCGATCTCGCACGCACGCATTAAGGTAAAGTTTTGTTTCATTCAAAACTCACTAACTTGCCAAATAAAGTTTGAAAATATATTCTAATACCAAATTTGTTTTATTTTGTCTTTCTCTTTTTGGTTTTTCTCCCCTTCATCGGTATCACGCCAACATTTTGATCCATTCGAGCCGGATAAAAATAAGCAAAACCAGTTGGATACAATCATTGCTAATTTTGCATTTTCCTTATTTTCGAAGGAGAAATACATCATCCCACCTCACCAAACACAACACCTCATCATCAACATCAAAAACTGCATCATCATCCAAACAGTACATCATAAACTCAAAGGTACGTAGTTCAATTTCTTAATATTGAGCATACCGGGAGTGTTGTCGTTTTTTATTTCGCATTACAAAAACAAAATATACAATTTTATTTTTCTAAATTGTTTGCTACGTCGCGTACTGGTCGCCCTACAATTGCTTTACCGTGTGTGTTTCTAATAAAAATCTAATACAGTCCACTCATTGTCGCATATCACTGCTTTAATTTGTTAGCCAGTGATCTATTGTGTAGTGCTTATTTGTTATTTCTCACTAAAGTCTACATATACACCCCCGCCTTCTCGTTGACTTCGCTAGCCACTAGTGAGAAAAAGCACCAACAATACTACTAATATTCAACGTGCCCTTTTCTTATTTTTCTTTTTATTCGCATACCTACCGACAATTTCTATATCGAATCATCTCCCGTTGTTTGGTCGAGTAAACACAACAACAATAATCGAATATTCCACGCGCCTTTTTCTAGCGTCTGTTATTAACATTCGATCTACCAACAAATAAGTTATCTTCTCCACTATTACTGTTTCAATCTTTCGATTCCCAACACTCACTGTTGGTTCATTCTCGTTGTGTTGTTGATCGTGTGATCTCAACAACAAATATATGTTGGTTCGTTGTCGTTGGTCTGTTTGTAGTGCGTTAGCCGCTCACTCAACACTGCTTGTGTTTTATTCCCTTTTGTGCGGTATTCGTTGTTCACCACTGCACAGTGGGTCCGTATGAAAAATAGTGGATTTTTATAAATATTTTGTAAAAAAATATTTAATAAAAAATTGTTGTTATATTTGTTGGTCTATAGTAGAATTTTGGACTTTTTAACGAAAAGTACCCTACTTTTGGAATACAACAAGCGAATTCAAAGCATTAATTTGTTGTTAATTAAAAACTCTTTTTGGTCAAGTTTTGTTAAAATTATTGTAATTTTTGCGAAAAAATAGATATTTACTTTTACAACAAAAATTATTTGTCTGTAAAATTATAGCACAATTTGAAATTTCGTGCACCCTACTGTCGGCAATTGCGATTTTCAAATTATTTTCGTCAATTTCTGTTCCTTTTTTGGAAATTTCACAAAATTTGTGGTTTTTAGTCGCTCCTATCGACTATATTTGCTCTTTTTTCATCGATATTTTTGCAAATTCGAATTTGTGTACCCTACATTCGGTTCTAGTTGACCTCAAATAGAAAAAATAAAGATTTTTTGGACTTTTTTGCTTCAATATCGTTTGCTTTTCTATAGAATCATATCGGTCACTCCATTGACACAATTTATTCGCGCTTCAGATAATGTGGTCAAATTTATTGCATCATACCGTATGCTTAAACCAGAAAGTCATATGATTTTCAGCCTTGAAATTCAAAGTTCGGAACTTCAAGAGTTATGGTTTAAAGTCAAGGACACTTACGACAAGTGTATTGACTATTTGTTGACAATAGAGGGTACAACATCAGAGCAGATCTCTTCTGTCGATTCAAAGTATCAATCATCTAATCAAAGCTTCACTGATTGTTTGTCGGAGATCAATGAAAGGATTCACAATTTTAAGTCGGTGAAATCTCCTCCTGCACCTCCTGTCGTCTTTAATGCAAACACACCGCAAACTACTTTAGCTCCAAATCCTCAAAAAATCGGTAGTGCATCTAATCGGCCTCCTCATGATTTTAATAGTTCTAGTAATAGTTTGAATAGGAATATCCCAAATTCATCAAATATGGTTCAAACTGAATTTCCAAATCCTGCAGACATCTCGATTTCTAATTGGAGTTAGCCACTTACCGTTTCAAATACCATGCATAATCTCAACTTACCACCGTGTGAGATTGATGAATTTCATGGAGATTTCTTATCGTGGCCCACATTCCGGGATCTTTTCTCAGCTATATTTATTAATAACTCTCGCCTAAGTGACATTGAGAGGCTTTGTCACTTAGTTCAGAAAACAAAAGGTGAAGCTAGGGAAATCGTGTCTAAGTTTCCACTCACCCATAAAAGTTTCGCTATGGCTTGGCAGTCGTTGAAGCATACGTACGACAATAAACGTATTCTAGTTCATAATCATCTCAAGCTCCTTTTTGACCTTCCCGTGTTAGATTCTGAATCTAGTTCTAACTTGAAAATTCTACAGCTTGGTATCAACGACTGCATTTCTGCTATGCCAGTATATGATGTAGTGACGGATCACTGGGATCCAATTTTGGTATATATTTGTCAGCACCGTTTACCTAAAATAACTGCAGCTTTGTGGGAGCAGAGTATAAAAGACAAATCTTCGCTATCGTCGTGGGAAGACTTAAACAAATTCCTCACTGAAAGGATTCAAACATTAGCTTGTTTACGAGACATGAGAGGTTCTCCTTCTAGTCCAATTTCGAAAAATAAAATCAAAGCCCATGTAGCTACTTCTGCGGTTCAACATAGATCAAATTCATGCATTTTTTGTCGAAATGAATCCCATTCATTACGCTCATGTCCAAAATTTAAAACTCTTTCGTTTGAAAAAAGATTTGAAGTGGCTAAGAAACAGGGTTGTTGTTTAAATTGTCTCTCGGTAGGACATTCCGTCAAAAATTGTGCCAGTATCCATAATTGTAATACTTGCAAAATTCGCCATCATACTTTGTTGCATAGGCCTACTGCTTCTCCATCATCTAGGATTGGTTCTCCTCAGTCATTTAGTATTGGTTCTCCTCTATCGTCTAGGCCTTCGAATACTATCGCGTCAAACATTGTTAGTCATCAACAAGTAGATGGCAATGTGGCATCAAATTCTACTGGCACTAGTTCTAGAGTGGTAAATAGTCAGGTGTTCCATACCTCCCAACATCGAAATGTCTTGTTGGGTACGGCTATGGTCAACATCGTTCATTCCGGAGTTTCGTATCCTGTTCGAGCTCTTATCAACCCTGGCTCAGAAGCTTCGTTCATATCTGAACATTTGCAAAAACGACTTAAATTGACCACTCAGTCAATCTCTGCCACCGTTTCTGGGGTAAATAGTTCATCGTATGCCACTTCCAAGAATAATTGTTCAATTCGCATCGGTTCTCGCTTAGATTCTTCTTTAATTGTTGAAGCAATTGCTTTCGTTATTCCAAAAATATCTGGAAATCTTCCTTCAGTGCCCCTTAGTTCTAACCTTACTTCTTGCTTGCCCAATCTTCCTTTAGCCGATGCCCACCTCTTCAGTTGTAGACCTGTACCCCTGTAGATTTGTTGTTAGGGGCAGATTTGTATCCACAAATCTTGAAGGAAGGGACGCAACGAAATGTTTTGGGTTCCCTCTTAGCCCAAAACACGATATTCGGCTGGATTCTGACTGGTCCTATGCCTTCGTCCTCAGTCCAGGTCTTCAGGACTGCGTTGGATTTTGCTGAGGATGAATCTCGCCACAGAACACTACTCCGACTTTGGGGACTTCCATATGTTCCCAAATTGAAGCATCCTTCGTCGTCGGACATGTTCTGTGAGAGGAATTATCGTCGTTGCGTCCGGTCAAAATTCATTTAATATTCGTAATTCTCGCTTACCTAGACTTTCGTTGCTGACCAATCTTTTTTTGCTTTCGAAAAGTTAACTCCTCCCCAAAGCTCTCATTCTCTATCGCTGTCATCGATTCAACGTCAACCAATTACATTATCGTTTTCTTGCCAATTGTTTGTATTATTGCAGAATTCGTTCACCCGATTTCCATTCATGGTGGAAATCAGCCTCGTAGCCTCTTATCCATATTTGGTTCTCTACAATTATGCGTATTGTTATCAATCGTTTCTTCTTCTTGAGGCTTCATGGCTGCTCTTTTTTGAAAAAAAGTTACTCGAGCCATTCGATATGAAGTTGTTTACGAATTCAGCGTGTCATATCGTGAAAGGTTTTGTATATGTCTTCGTCTGCTTTTAAATTAAAGCAGTTTCTGAGAAGCCATTCCTCCTTTGTGTTCTGCTTCCCCTTGGCATCTCTACCTCGTTTTTGCGTTGTCGCGTTTGTCGTGTGACAGAATTTGTTCTTAGTTCGCACAGAGGCTTACTTAATTCTAGATCGCTTTCGATACTGTTCAACTTGCATCGGACCATCTATCTAGTCGCTATTCCTCGTTCGCCACATTAACAAATAATAGTCGATTTCCCTCTAAGTCTTATCAATAAACTTGTAAACTTATCAATAAACTTGTAATATTTACTTCAATTGCACAATAGAAAAAAAACGAATTATACTTAGCCAATATGCAATTTCAATAACTCGTTATGCTCTGCCATGAGCAAACACTTTAGGTCCAACAAGGAATTGTTCGTCGACCAGATACTAAATTAGTCGTAAATAGTAAAGAATAACTTCATCGTGTATATTTTTTGTCAAAATAGTCGAAAAATAAATAATCTCAAATTGAATTATAACCGCTCCTGCTCAATAACACTGAACTACTATACCTATCGATGCATTTTATTCACAATTCAATTACTAACCATAGTTTAAGTCGCGTACTAATTTAATATCAGTTGCCACGCAGCTAGCGCGGCAAAGGTGGGCGGCAATGTTTAAGTTCTATACATTGTTTACGGCAATGAATATGTTCGATACATTGTTTCCCCTTCTACAGCATTACAATTAACCACTTTAATTGGCCGCTCTTCGGAGCCCAATGGGGAAATCTTCTCTGCATATTTCCCAGGAGCCTCATTCGCCTAGTTCGGATTGTAGGGAAGAGTTCGCTCTCTTCTACCATATCTCCTGGAAGCCACATTCGCTTAGTTCTGATGCAGAGAGGCGCTTTCCAATGCTGTGGTCGTAGTTGTTGATCACGGCCTTGCTGTAGCTTTCTTGCCCATCGCAACATCACTTGCTTTTTCGCTTTCGTATAGTAAACACTTGAATTCTAACTCTCGTTGCTAAAACTTACTATCTCGCTATCGTTGATTAAACTTGCAATCTCGCTTTCGATACTAATTTTAGATCGCTTTCGATACTGTTCAACTTGCATCGGACCATCTATCTAGTCGCTATTCCTCGTTCGCCACATTAACAAATAATAGTCGATTTCCCTCTAAGTCTTATCAATAAACTTGTAAACTTATCAATAAACTTGTAATATTTACTTCAATTGCACAATAGAAAAAAAAACGAATTATACTTAGCCAATATGCAATTTCAATAACTCGTTGTGCTCTGCCATGAGCAAACACTTTAGGTCCAACAAGGAATTGTTCGTCGACCAGATACTAAATTAGTCGTAAATAGTAAAGAATAACTTCATCGTGTATACTGTATACTAAATAGTCGAAAAATAAATAATCTCAAATTGAATTATAACCGCTCCTGCTCAATAACACTGAACTACTATACCTATCGATGCATTTAATTCACAATTCAATTACTAACCATAGTTTAAGTCACGTACTAATTTAATATCGGTTGCCAGGTGGGCGGCAATGTTTAAGTTCTATACATTGTTTACGGCAATGTATATGTTCGATACATCGTTTCCCTTTCTACAGCATTACAATTAACCACTTTAATTGGCCGCTCTTCGGAGCCCAATGGGGAAATCTTCTCTGCATATTTCCCAGGAGCCTCATTCGCCTAGTTCGGATTGTAGGGAAGAGTTCGCTCTCTTCTACTATATCTCCTGGAGGCCACATTCGCTTAGTTCGGATGCAGAGAGGCGCTTTCCAATGCTGTGGTCGTAGTTGTTGATCACGGCCTTGCTGTAGCTTTATTGACCATCGCAACATCACTTGCTTTTTCGCTTTCGTATAGTAAACACTTGCATTCTAACTCTCGTTGCTAAAACTTACTATCTCGCTATCGTTGATTAAACTTGCAATCTCGCTTTCGATCTCGCACGCACGCATTAAGGTAAAGTTTTGTTTCATTCAAAACTCACTTACTTGCCAAATAAAGTTTGAAAATATATTCTAATACCAAATTTATTTTATTTTGTCTTTCTCTTTTTGGTTTTTCTCCCCTTCATCGGTATCACGCCAACAGCCATATTTATAACAAACATTTTACCTGCATTTGTGTTCTCCTGCGCTTGAAGGTTTCTAAGAGGTATGCGAAATTCTCTTTTCGTAAGGTTCGGCATGGTGTAGATGTTTAATTATGCTCTTAGGAATTTAATTCTGTTTATGTAGAGTTAAAAAAAACACGAACTTGTTTTTATAAGGTAGACGCATTAATTTATCAGAAATATCTTCACATTTAAAAGTTTCTAATGTTGTGCAAGTGGACCCTTAAAATATACCCGTATCAATGGATTGCATAGGGTTTTCAAAGAAGATAGTGCAGTTCAAAATTCTCTTCCCTACTATATAGCACATATTATTTCTTAGGGTGAACTGTTTTATTCGATAGCAAACTGTGATTTTACATAACAAAATTTGTCGGCTTCTTTTAGGCTTAAATAAAAATTTGGAAGATTAAGTGATATAATAGACCCATTTCTATTGAATTTTACTGTATTTACATCTATGTCCTGCTCTAAATATTGATCGAAAAATATTTTGTGGTTCAATTGTTCCAATATATTTCTAGGGCTTTTTACCTGTTTTTTTTTTTAATTTTTGTAAATAGTTTTCAAAATCATAGGCCGAAAAACTTCCTAAAAATCCGGTTTTTCGTATACAGTCAGGAAGATGTAGAAGGGAATGTACATTATAAGACACTTGATCGTCACCAAATATTATGAGAAATGCTTCAACATAGTACTGAAGCATTTCTGAAGCTGTATCTAAATTTTCGTAATGATTTTCCTCTGACATTAAAAGCCAATAGGCGCAATGTAACAAACTAAAATGATAATAGAAATCCTCATCCACTACGTCAGCTAATACTACTACTCTGGTGTATAAAATAAACTGCCGGAATTCTGTCGCTTTCCAACGATGGAGCTCTTCAATTCCACTTCCTTTGTAATATATGGGGTAATGGATAACAATCTTGAAGAGATTTCTTCTTTTTGGATTTGATCCAATTTTGTTTTTGTTTTCCCATTTAGGAGTAACATCAAAGTCTTTTTTGTGACATCCAAATCAACCAAATGCATGGGATCTAAAGGGAACTGGCTTACCATGCCTATACCTATATCTTCCAACTGTATATCAACATCCAATAATTTTCTGTGGAAATTTACACTTCTTCTTTCTTTAAAATCTTCATCTCTGCGCAAAACTCCACACTATGTGCTGTTAACCATTCTATTATTTAAACGCCGTCTTTCTGCGTGCATTTACTACATCCCTCGAATGCGTTATGGCCAACTGTTTGGCAAATAAAAGCACGTGCCGGTGTGTCACAAACAAAACTTCTTATTTTTATAGTTATAGTCGTATCCCAAAGTTGAAGTCCACTTTCCTGTATATGTTTAAACTTGTTTATGAAATCGTGTAAATATCAATTTACACTAAATGCTTTCTTATTTCCCAGATAATTTCCTATAGGAAACTTTTGCTTTTGGATTGCCAACAATTTTTACCAAAATTGGCCACAATGTCGTACTGGAGGATTTATAAAGAGGTAGACCATCCACATTTATATCTAAATATAAAATGTCGCAATCTTTTATTATACTGTGTAGTTTTAAAGGTTGATTTTGATTTTTAATCCTACATGGAGGTATGAAACAGGTGATACAGTTCTAATTGTACAAGAATGCGTTTTTTTAGCGTCTTAGATGATAATGGCAAACTATTTTTTTCAGAAGAAAGGACGTTCAATAAATCGTCAAAACACTGCCTAGAAATATTATGTTTAATTGCCCAATTTTGAAGTTTACTGTCTAAACTTGATGGGGTTTGCTCCACGTATTCTGTATGAAAACTAAGATCTGCACTAAGATTTTCGGTTGCACAATTATTAATTAATTCACTTTCACAATTTGCGTTATTATTCTTATTATTTGGTTCACTTGCACAAACTTTTTTCTTTTTTGCTAATATTCTTCTCCAATGTCTTTTAGAATAAATTTTACAAACTTACGTCTTTATTGATCCGAGACACAAACAAAACTGAAAAACGCATGCTGCGACATGAGGGCGTTGGCAGATAACGGGACTTCAAAAATAAAAATCAACAAAAAGGTGAAATATTCCATTACTTTACCGTATCCATTGGGAAACGAGTAGTATCCATTGAATTTTTGTCAATTGAAATAACCCTCTCGTTACCTTTGGGATATATTATATAATTTATCTTCTATAATGTCTTTAATAATTCGTATTTTTGTTCAATTACATTCTTTTCTGGATTCTTACGGATATATTATATAATGTGATGATTATAATGTATTACGAAATCGATTCTCAATGTAATACGTTCTCACTTTTCCCACTGGGATGGGTACAGAATATTTTGGAATATATTTATTATTAAAATCAGGTCTATTTTATTAATGAAATTATCTAAATTTAACACAAACGTTAATTAAATTTTATTAATGATGACACAATTATTAAAAATACACTTCTTAATTTTTGCAACAAAATTTATTTGTTTTTTGTTTCTACTGTTCAATAGTAATTACACAGAAGTGAGAAACGAAAAAAAAATACGTGACGCGTTGTTATCGGACTTTGTTGTTGTTGTAAAGTTATATTTTTGACTTTTTTGTTTGTTTATTATCATTTTTTTCTCGAGTTCACAATTTTTAAAATACACTGCACTCACCTACCTGATTTGTTGTTGATGATGATAATGATGGTTTTAGGGATAATGATGATGTATACGGATGGTGATGAGGATGTGTTGCTGTTTATTCAGTTGAAATGCAAACAAATAAAAACCAATTAGAATTCAGCATCCAAAGCTCGAATCCGGTTCGATTGGACCAAAATGTAAAGGCGCCTAAATTGCGTTCCGAAAAAGGAAAAGAAATAAAACACGAACGTTTTAGTTTCTGATTGCAGTATTTTATTGATATAATAAAAATAAATAATAGGGAAAATTACCTGTGTTACAAGCAGCAATCGAAAGTAACATTGGCGCAAAAACAACACTCATTAGAAAACTGACAGTTCAATGTTGTAACAATAAGGAGTATGCAGTTTTCTAATGTGTATGCTAAACAAACACAATGAACTCGAGGGTTCAAAGTATACATTTCCCAACAATGCATATAAAACCGATTCTTACTTAAGGGGGCCCCCTTTCTCGGGGTCAAAATTTTTTTTATTTAATTCGAATCTACACTAATTCAAGAACGTCCCTACAAAATTTCAAGTAAAAATCTCAAGAAATCTTGAGGATATAGACGATTTATTGTGTCAGCATCAGGTGACGGCTAAAGGGCTCATCAAACTTTAAACGCGTTTTTCTCTTTTGCGAATGGCGGGCACGATAACACAAAAACTAATAACCCAATCAATTCCAAATTTTTACACGTTTCTCTGTGAGTGTACTGCTATCGTATGAACTAGGATAAAACCAATCGGTGAAGATCTTCCTTATTTTTAACTTGGTTTTTGGTAAAAAATCGGCGATTTTCCAAAAATATTTTTTCAAAGGTCCGCCATTTTGTTAATTTTAAAGCAAAGTCACTAATCCTAGTTCATACGAGAGCCAGACATGTACTCTTTTTAACACCGTTGGGATTTTCGGATTCCGATGTTCCAGTGAGGAATTATCATGCCCGCCATCAAACATAAGGACTTCTCTTTAATTACAAAAAAAAAACAACAAAACAGTTACATAATTTTTTTGTAAATTATTTTTCTTCTCTTTTCAATCTTCAAATATATATGTGCAAAGTTACAAACCTTAGCAAGCATTGATATTGATTTACCAGCCCATTAAAAATCTTGAAAAATTACTGTCGTGAAAGAGAGGGGGCTCTTTGGGGGTCCCCTTAAACAGTAGGAAGTAGCGAATATTTGATTTTATAATTATATGAGGACTATGCCTAATTAATGACCAACATATGTCAATTTCGAACCCAATATTTTTGTTTTGTGTTTCAGTTCTTTCCCTTAGGGGGTATAATTATATGGGGGAGATGCCTAAATGCTGGCCGATATATTTCATAAACGTCAGGTTCGAGTTTCTTATCACGATTTCTTTAGAAAGCGGAATGATTACAACCGAACCCAATATTTTAGTTTTGTGTCTCAATTCTTTCCTTCAGGAGGTATAATTATATGGGGTAGATGCCTAAATGCTGGCCGGTATATTTCATAAACGTCAGGTTCGAGTTTCTTATCACGATTTCCTTAGAAAGCGGAATGATTACAACCGAACCCAATATTTTAGTTTTGTGTCTCAATTCTTTCCTTCAGGAGGTATAATTATATGGGGTAGATGCCTAAATGCTGGCCGATATATTTCATTAACGTCAGGTTCGAGTTTTTATCACGATTTCCGTAGGAAGCGGAATGATTACAACCTAAATCGGCTAAATCTCTTAGAATTCTATATTTGTAGGTTAAAACTTACTATTTAGATTAACGACAATATCCTATACTATGGTATAATACGCCTATATGGGGAAACCACCTACACACGGAACTAATCAACTAACTATTTTAATATAACAACAACCCCAAAAATGGCCGAATATTAATAAAACACGACTACAAAATACCACATTTCAGTGAATTCGGTTGAAAAACACTCCACGAAACCCAAAATACCGAAAATTGAAGGTGTCTCATATGGGGGCTACCTGAAAAAATTTACCTATATTTATAATTTTTAGTGGAGAAATTTTGTACCTGATAAGAACCCATTGTACCAAATTTCAGCGAATTCGGTTTAGAAATGCAGAAACCGCCCAAGATACCGTAAATTGGGCGGTACCGTTATAAGGGGGCTACCAGAAAAAGTGGACCTATATTTATAATTTTTAGTGGACACATTTGGTACCAAAAAGAACCCAATGTCTAAAGTTTCAACGAATTCGGTTGAAAAATGCGCTCAAGAACATCAAAATATTGAATATTGGGCGGTACCCTTATACCGATATAATCCATATTCGAACTTGACCTACCTGCAGACAAAAGACGACTCTATGCAAAAGTTTGGCGATAGATCCCATTTCCTTCAGAAGATAGCGTAATTACACCAAACGGGCGGACATGGCTAGATCGTCTTAGAATTTTGCAAGAATATATATACTTTATAGGGTCGGAAATGAATATTTCGATGAGTTACAAACGAAATGACAAAATTAATATACCTCCATACTATTTTGGAGGGTATAAAAAAACGATGTAAAACTATGTTTCTTTGAGTTTTGCTTTGAACTATTTAAATAAAATGTAAAATAAATAGAATAAACAAACTAAATGCAAATGTTACTCAGGATCTAACCAATGTTTTCCAACTCTATCAAATTTTGCCCAAAAAACAGAAATTACTACCCATAATGAGCTCTTTCCAGACGGAATGCCCAGGATAGATCCCTTACAATTACGATTTAAAAAATTTAAATGAAATAAACTTATTAATTAACAATTAACTACAACACCAGCAGACAACCCCAAAATTCAAATTCAGACAGCTCCTTAACATATGCTATAACTTAGCCTTATTTGGCTCTTGTTCAACAAACGTTCCACAGAGATGGACGTCAAGTGGATGTTGGATATTAAATTGAGTAATCCTATTACCAAGATCCACAAAAATTCCACATTCAGCACTGATCCGGCAACTTCAGGTGGTGTCTCTATTGGCAACATAAAAAACGAACGAACGGCACCCCGAACATTTTTGAAAATGGCCAAGTTTATTGGACATTTAGGTACCACTATTCAAGAAAATGTTACCAACAATGTTCACTATAAAATGGATACACAAACTGACACTGGACAACAAATGTGTTTCACTTTAGAAAAGGGTATTTAACTCAAGCTAATTTTCTCAACAATTCTTCCGCAACAGTTAATTTTTATAGAGATAATTACATAATTATTATTTTAATTTTACTCAATTATCTCTTTATAACTTTCATAACTCAGAATTATCTTTTTAGTTATAAATTTGCAAAGAATAACGTTGAAAAATCTGACTTAGGAACTTCACTTGCACTTCCAAATACACCGTATGTGAGGCTCTATTGTTAGCAGAAACAGCTTTGATTATTTTAATGCAAGCAACACGAAGCACAAGTTTAAATGCTCTCATAATAATTGGACATTAACCAATCATATCATAAGCCTAACGTTGTTCTCCGATGCCATTAAACTACCTCTTTGTTACCAACAAAATACATTCATCTGACCAACGGTCAAGTTCATTGTACGCCTGACCTTGAAACATTTATTTACGTGCTCATGTTATGCGTGTGTAAACTTTCTTCCTGCACACTCTTAAGTACAACCCTGTTTGTACAATGCCACTTATCCAGCTCTGACTTGTCGAACAAACTAGTTTCACAAACAGCTGTTTTCATATCTTCAATTGACACTGGAGGTATCAAGACGAAAATAAATTAATTCTGACAAAAAACAAATTGAAATGAAAAACAAGTGAAAAAGCGTTAAGTTCGGCCGGGCCGAACTTCGACCGATTATATAAACCATAATGTACCCCAAAGCGATTTTTAATGGATATTTATACCCTCAGACTTTTGGCTAATGAGCGTGTATACACTTTTATACTGTGAAAATGTGCCTCATCCAAATATTGGTTCTAGACAACATGTTTCTTTGAACCAAATCTGTTTCAGAAAAGTTGGATTTCATCCTAACTTTCCACAACCTCTTATTTCTTCCAAACTTAGTTCAAGATCGAAGATTGGCAATATCAGTCTACTCCTTTTGGTACCTCCCACACAAAATGTTCAAAATTGGACAAACATTAAAATTTATAATGTTATACGAACGGGCAAACTATGTACAACCTATTATCTTAACCAAATCTAGATTAAGTAAGAAGATGGGATCCATTGGTCCACTTTTTCACTTACATCCCCACAAAAGGTCAAAATATTTAATATTTCAATATTTATAAATCCAATATCAGCCGACGCATGTTATGGTGGGACATGAACGTACTCAGGATTTATTTCAGGAGGTTGGGTGGAAGCTGCAGATAACAATTTTAATATAAGAACGGGGTTAATTTTCGGTATGGAGATTTATTGCCATATACGACTACAAAATACCAAAGTGCAGCGAAATCGGTTGGAAAACGCGCTTAAGAACCCCAAAATACCGAAAATTAGAGGCTACCCTTATATGGGGGCTAACCGAAAAAATGGAGCTGTTTTTGTGGAGACTCTAAGTACCTATTAAGAACTCAAAATACTAAATTACAGCCAATTCGGTGGAAAAATACGATCAAAGCCCCCAAAATACTGAAAATTGGGGGTTAGCATTATATGGGAGCTACCAGAAAAAATGTACCAATATTTAAAATTTTGGTTGGGAAATTTACTACCGAAGTTTGAAGTTTACTGTCTAAACTTGATGGGGTTTGCTCCACGTATTCGGTATGAAAACTAAGATCTGCACTAAGATTTTCGGTTGCACAATTATTAATTAATTAACTTTCACAATTTGCGTTATTATTTTTATTATTTGGTTCACTTGCACAAACTTTTTTTCCTTTTTGCTAATATTCTTCTCCAATGTCTTTTAGAATACATTTTACAAACTTATGTCTTTATTGATCCGAGACACAAACAAAACTGAAAAATGCATGCTGCGACATGAGGGCGTTGGCAGATAACGGGACTTCAAAAATAAAAATCAACAAAAAGGTGAAACATTCCATTACTTTACCGTATCCATTTGGAAACGAGTAGGTAATTAGTATGAATTTTTGTCAATTGAAATAACCCTCTCGTTACCTTTGGGATATATTATATAATTTATCTTCTATAATGTCTTTAATAATTCGTATTTTTGTTCAATAACATTCTTTTCTGGATTCTTACGGATATATTGTATAATGTGATGATTATAATGTATTACGAAATCGATTCTCAATGTAATACGTTCTCACTTTTCCCACTGGGATGGGTACAGAATATTTTGGAATTTAAAATTTATTATTAAAATCAGGTCTATTTTATTAATGAAATTATCTAAATTTAACACAAACGTTAATTAAATTTTATTAATGATGACACAATTATTAAAAATACACTTCTTAATTTTTGCAACAAAATTTATTTGTTTTTTGTTTCTACTGTTCAATAATAATTACACAGAAGTGAGAAACGAAAAAAAATACGTGGCGCGTTGTTATCGGACTTTGTTGTTGTTGTAAAGTTATATTTTTGACTTTTTTGTTTGTTTATTATCATTTTTTTCTCGAGCTCACAATTTTTAAAATAAACTACACTCACCTACCTGATTTGTTGTTGATGATGATAATGATGGGTTTAGGGATAATGATGATGTATACGGATGGTGATGATGTTGTGTTGCTGTTTATTCAGTTGAAATGCAAACAAATAAAAACCAATTAGAATTCCACATCCAAAGCTCGAATCCGGTTCGATTGGACCAAAATTTAAAGGCGCCTACATTGCGTTCCGAAAAAGGAAAAGAAATAAAACACGAACGTTTTAGTTTCTGATTGCAGAATTTTATTGATATAATAAAAATAAATAATAATAGGGAAAATTACCTGTGTTACAAGCAGCAATCGAAAGTAACACTGGCGCAAAAACAACACTCATTAGAAAACTGACAGTTCAATGTTGTAACAATAAGGAGTATGCAGTTTTCTAATGTGTATGCTAAACAAACACAATGAACTCGAGGGTTCAAAGTATACATTTCCCAACAATGCATATAAAACCGATTCTTACTTAAGGGGGCCTTTCTCGGGGTCAAAATTTTTTTTATTTAATTCGAATCTACACTAATTCAAGAACGTCCCTACAAAATTTCAAGTAAAAATCTCAAGAACTCTTGAGGATATAGACGATTTATTGTGTCAGCATCAGGTGACGGCTAAAGGGCTCCTCAAACTTTAAACGCGTTTTTCTCTTTTGCGAATGGCGGGCACGATAAAAAAAATTTAATAACCCAATCAATTCCAAATTTTTACACGTTTCTCTGTGAGTGTACTGCTATCGTATGAACTAGGATAAAACCAATCGGTGAAGATCTTCCTTATTTTTAACTTGGTTTTTGGTAAAAAATCGGCGATTTTCCAAAAATATTTTTTCAAAGGTCCGCCATTTTGTTAATTTTAAAGCAAAGTCACTAATCCTAGTTCATACGAGAGCCAGACATGTACTCTTTCTAACACCGTTGGGATTTTCGGATTCCGATGTTCCAGTGAGGAATTATCATGCCCGCCATCAAACATAAGGACTTCTCTTTAATTAAAAATATTTTTTCAAAGGTCCGCCATTTTGTTAATTTTAGAGCAAAGTCAATAATCCTAGTTCATACGAGAGGCAGACATGTACTCTTTCTAACACCGTTGGGATTTTCGGATTCCGATGTTCCAGTGAGAAATTATCATGCCCGCCATCAAACATAAGGATTTCTCTTTAATTACAAAAAACAACAACAAAACAGTTACATAATTTTTTTGTAAATTATTTTTCTTCTCTTTTCAATCTTCAAATATATATGTGCAAAGTTACAAACCTTAGCAAGCATTGATATTGACTTACCAGCCCATTAAAAATCTTGAAAAATTACTGTCGTGAAAGAGCCCCCCCCCTTTTGGGGTCCCCTTAAACAGTAGGAAGTAGCGAATATTTGATTTTATAATTATATGAGGACTATGCCTAATTAATGACCGACATATGTCAATTTCGAACCCAGATGCCTAAATGCTGGCCGATATATTTCATAAACGTCAGGTTCGAGTTTCTTATCACGATTTCTTTAGAAAGCGGAATGATTACAACCGAACCCAATATTTTAGTTTTGTGTCTCAATTCTTTCCTTCAGGGGATATAATTATATTGGGTAGATGCCTAAATGCTGGCCGGTATATTTCATAAACGTCAGGTTCGAGTTTCTTATCACGATTTCCTTAGAAAGCGGAATGATTACAACCGAACCCAATATTTTAGTTTTGTGTCTCAATTCTTTCCTTCAGGGGATATAATTATATTGGGTAGATGCCTAATGCTGGCCGGTATATTTCATAAACGTCAGGTTCGAGTTTCTTATCACGATTTCCTTAGAAAGCGGAATGATTACAACCGAACCCAATATTTTAGTTTTGTGTCTCAATTCTTTCCTTCAGGAGGTATAATTATATGGGGTAGATGCCTAAATGCTGGCCGATATATTTCATTAACGTCAGGTTCGAGTTTTTATCACGATTTCCGTAGGAAGCGGAATGATTACAACCTAAATCGGCTAAATCTCTTAGAATTCTATATTTGTAGGTTAAAACTGACTATTTAGATTAACGACAATATCCTATACTATGGTATAATACGCCTATATGGGGAAACCACCTACACGCGGAACTAATCAACTAACTATTTTAATATAACAACAAAAATGGCCGAATATTAATAAAACGCGACTACAAAATACCACATTTCAGTGAATTCGGTTGAAAAACACTCCACGAAACCCAAAATACCGAAAATTGAAGGTGTCTCATATGGGGGCTACCTGAAAAAATTTACCTATATTTATAATTTTTAGTGGAGAAATTTTGTACCTGATAAGAACCCATTGTACCAAATTTCAGCGAATTCGGTTTAGAAATGCAGAAACCGCCCCAGATACCGTAAATTGGGAGGTACCGTTATAAGGGGGCTACCAGAAAAAGTGGGCCTATATTTATAATTTTTAGTGGACACATTTGGTACCAAAAAGAACCCAATGTCTAAAGTTTCAACGAATTCGGTTGAAAAATGCGCTCAAGAACATCAAAATATTGAATATTGGGCGGTACCCTTATATGGGGGCTTTGTCTAAACATGGACCGATATAATCCATATTCGAACTTGACCTACCTGCAGACAAAAGACGACTCTATGCAAAAGTTTGGCGATAGATCCCATTTCCTTCAAAAGATAGCGTGATTACATCAAACGGGCGGACATGGCTAGATCGTCTTAGAATTTTGCTCTGATCAAGAATAGATCAAGAGTTACAAACGAAATGACAAAATTAATATACCTCCATACTATTTTGGAGGGTATACAAAAAACGATGTAAAACTATGTTTCTTTGAGTTTTGCTTTGAACTATTTAAATAAAATGTAAAATAAATAGAATAAACAAACTTAATGCAAATGTTACTCAGGATCTAACCTATGTTTTCCAACTCTATCAAATTTTGCCCAAAAAAACAGAAATTACTACCCATAATGAGCTCTTTCCAGACGGAATGCCCAGGATAGATCCCTAACAATTACGATTTAAAAAATTTAAATGAAATGAACTTATTAATTAACAATTAACTACAACACAAGCATACAACCCCAAAATTCAAATTCAGACATCACCTTAACATATGCTATAACTTAGCCTTATTTGGCTCTTGTTCAACAAACGTTCCACAGAGATGGACGTCAAGTGGATGTTGGATATTAAATTGAGTAATCCTATTACCAAGATCCACAAAAATTCCACATTCAGCACTGATCCGGCAACTTCAGGTGGTGTCTCTATTGGCAACATAAAAAACGAACGAACGGCACCCCGAACATTTTTGAAAATGGCCAAGTTTATTGGACGTTTAGGTACCACTATTCAAGAAAATGTTACCAACAATGTTCACTATAAAATGGATACACAAACTGACATTGGACAAAAAATGTGTTTCACTTTAGAAAAGGGTATTTTAAAGAAATTATCATGCCCGCCATCAAACATAAGGATTTCTCTTTAATTACAAAAAACAACAACAAAACAGTTACATAATTTTTTTGTAAATTATTTTTCTTCTCTTTTCAATCTTCAAATATATATGTGCAAAGTTACAAACCTTAGCAAGCATTGATATTGACTTACCAGCCCATTAAAAATCTTGAAAAATTACTGTCGTGAAAGAGCCCCCCCCTCTTTGGGGTCCCCTTAAACAGTAGGAAGTAGCGAATATTTGATTTTATAATTATATGAGGACTATGCCTAATTAATGACCGACATATGTCAATTTCGAACCCAGATGCCTAAATGCTGGCCGATATATTTCATAAACGTCAGGTTCGAGTTTCTTATCACGATTTCTTTAGAAAGCGGAATGATTACAACCGAACCCAATATTTTAGTTTTGTGTCTCAATTCTTTCCTTCAGGGGATATAATTATATTGGGTAGATGCCTAAATGCTGGCCGGTATATTTCATAAACGTCAGGTTCGAGTTTCTTATCACGATTTCCTTAGAAAGCGGAATGATTACAACCGAACCCAATATTTTAGTTTTGTGTCTCAATTCTTTCCTTCAGGGGATATAATTATATTGGGTAGATGCCTAAATGCTGGCCGGTATATTTCATAAACGTCAGGTTCGAGTTTCTTATCACGATTTCCTTAGAAAGCGGAATGATTACAACCGAACCCAATATTTTAGTTTTGTGTCTCAATTCTTTCCTTCAGGAGGTATAATTATATGGGGTAGATGCCTAAATGCTGGCCGATATATTTCATTAACGTCAGGTTCGAGTTTTTATCACGATTTCCGTAGGAAGCGGAATGATTACAACCTAAATCGGCTAAATCTCTTAGAATTCTATATTTGTAGGTTAAAACTGACTATTTAGATTAACGACAATATCCTATACTATGGTATAATACGCCTATATGGGGAAACCACCTACACGCGGAACTAATCAACTAACTATTTTAATATAACAACAAAAATGGCCGAATATTAATAAAACGCGACTACAAAATACCACATTTCAGTGAATTCGGTTGAAAAACACTCCACGAAACCCAAAATACCGAAAATTGAAGGTGTCTCATATGGGGGCTACCTGAAAAAATTTACCTATATTTATAATTTTTAGTGGAGAAATTTTGTACCTGATAAGAACCCATTGTACCAAATTTCAGCGAATTCGGTTTAGAAATGCAGAAACCGCCCAAGATACCGTAAATTGGGAGGTACCGTTATAAGGGGGCTACCAGAAAAAGTGGGCCTATATTTATAATTTTTAGTGGACACATTTGGTACCAAAAAGAACCCAATGTCTAAAGTTTCAACGAATTCGGTTGAAAAATGCGCTCAAGAACATCAAAATATTGAATATTGGGCGGTACCCTTATATGGGGGCTTTGTCTAAACATGGACCGATATAATCCATATTCGAACTTGACCTACCTGCAGACAAAAGACGACTCTATGCAAAAGTTTGGCGATAGATCCCATTTCCTTCAAAAGATAGCGTGATTACATCAAACGGGCGGACATGGCTAGATCGTCTTAGAATTTTGCTCTGATCAAGAATAGATCAAGAGTTACAAACGAAATGACAAAATTAATATACCTCCATACTATTTTGGAGGGTATAAAAAAACGATGTAAAACTATGTTTCTTTGAGTTTTGCTTTGAACTATTTAAATAAAATGTAAAATAAATAGAATAAACAAACTTAATGCAAATGTTACTCAGGATCTAACCTATGTTTTCCAACTCTATCAAATTTTGCCCAAAAAAACTGAAAATTTGAGGGTACCGTTGTAGGGGGATACCCAAAAAAAGTGGATTAAATTTCTTAACATATGCTATAACTTTCCTTAACATATGCTATAACTTGGCCTTATTTGGCTCTTGTTCAATAAAAGTTCCACATAGATGGACGTCAATTGGATGTTGGATATTAAATTGAGTAATCCTATTACCAAGATCCACAAAAAATCCACATTCAGCACTGATCCGGCAACTTCAGTTGGTGTCTCTATTGGCAACATAAAAAACCGAACGAACGAAAATGGCCAAGTTTATTGGACATTTAAGTACCACTATTCAAGAAAATGTTACCAACAATGTTCACTATAAAATGGACAAAAAATGTGTTTCACTTTAGAAAAGGGTATTTTAACTCAAGCTAATTTTCTCAACAATTCTTCGCAACAGTTAATTTAAATAGAGATAATTACATAAGTATTATTTTAATTTTTCTCAATTATCTCTTTATAACTTTCATAACTCAGAATTATCTTTTTAGTTATAAATTTGCAAAGAATAACGTTGAAAAATCTGACTTAGGAACTTCACTTGCACTTCCAAATACACCGTATGTGAAGCTCTATTGTTAGCAGAAACAGCTTTGATTATTTTAATGCAAGCAACACGAAGCACAAGTTTAAATGCTCTCATAATAATTGGACATAAACCAATCATATCATAAGCCTAACGTTGTTCTCCGATACCATTAAACTACCTCTTTGTTGCCAACAAAATACATTCATCTGACCAACGGTCATTTATTTACGTGCTCATGTTATGCGTGTGTAAACTCTCTCCCTGCACACTCTTAAGTACAACCCTGTTTGTACAATGCCACTTATCCAGCTCTGACTTGTCGAACAAACTAGTTTCACAAACAGCTGTTTTCATATCTTCACTTGACACTGGAGGTATCAAGACGAAAATAAATTAATTCTGACAAAAAACAAATTGAAATGAAAAAACAAGTGAAAAAGCGTTAAGTTCGGCCGGGCCGAACTTCGACCGATTATATAAACCATAATGTACACCAAGTACAAATTTAAGCAATTTTTAATGGATATTTATACCCTCAGACTTTTGGCTAATGAGCGTGTATACAATTTGATACTGCGAAAATGTGCCTCATCCAAATATTGGTTCTAGACCCCATGTTTCTTTGAACCAAATCTGTTTCAGAAAATTTGGATTTCATCCAAACTTCCCACAACCTCTTATTTCTTCCAAACTTAGTTCAAGATCGAAAATTCAGTCACTCCTTTCGGTACCTCCCACACAAAATGTTCAAAATTGTACAAACATTAAAATTTATAATATTATACGAACGGGCAAACTTTGTACAACCTGTTATCTTAACCAAGTCTAGATTAAGTAGGAAGATGGGATTCATTGGTCCACTTTTTCAGTTACATCCCCACAAATGGTCAAAATATTTAATATTTCAATATTTATAAATCCAATATCAGCCGACGCATGTTGTGGTGGGACATGAACGTTCTCAGTATTTATTTCAGGAGGTTGGGTGGAAGCTGCAGATAACTATTTTAATATAAGAACGGGGTTATATGGGGACTACGCAAAAAGGAGCCGAATATAGTTAATTTTCGGTAGAGAGATTTATTACCATATGCGACTACAAAATACCAAATTCCAGCGAAATCGGTTGGAAAACGCGCTTAAGAACCCCAAAATACCGAAAATTGGAGGCTACCCTTACATGGGGGCTAATCGAAAAAATTAAGCTATATTTGTGGAGAGACTAAGTACCTATTAAGAACTCAAAATACTAAATTACAGCCAATTCGGTGGAAAAATA
Organism: Musca vetustissima; assembly: GCF_032173495.1. NCBI lineage: Eukaryota > Metazoa > Arthropoda > Insecta > Diptera > Muscidae > Musca > Musca vetustissima. Next base: position 4,151 of record NW_026875686.1, on the reverse strand, counting down.
CGATCAAAACCCCCAAAATACTGAAAATTAGGGGTTATCATTATATGGGAGCTACCAGAAAATATGTACCAATGTTTAAAATATTGGTTGAGAAATTTACTACCGAATAATAAACCAATATACCAAAATTCAGCGAATTCGGTTGAAGACGCTCTCAAGAACCACAAAATACTGAAAATCTGAGGGTACCGTTGTAGGGGGATACCAAAAAAGTGGACCAAATTTTTTGTTGGCATATTTAGTGTCCAATAGGAACCTCATGAACCAAATTCCAGTGAATTCGGTTGAAAACCGTACACTTAAATGGGGGCTATTCAAAAAAATTGACCTACATTCATAAGTTTTTGTGGAGAGATTTGGTACCTATTAAGAACTCAAAATACTAAATTTCAGCCGATTCGGTGGAAAAATAATATCAAAACACCCCCAAAATTCTGAAAATTAGGAGGTACCGTTATATCGGGGCTATCAAAAAAAGTGGACCTATGTTCACAATTGTTTGTGGAGACTTTTCGTACCCAATGGGAGCCCAATGTACTAAATTTCAGCAAATTCGGATGGAAAACGCGCTTTAGAACCACAAAATACCGAAAATTGAGGGATAAAGATATATGAGAGCAATGCTTAAAAGTTGACCGATATATCCCATCTTCGAACTTGACCTACCAGCAGACCAAATACAAACCTGTGCAAAATTTAAGCTCCCTACTTTAATTCCTTCAGAAGATAGCGTGATTACAACAGACGGACGGACAGACATGTCTAGATTGTCTTAGAATTTTATTTTGATCAAGAATATATATGCTTTATAGGGTCGGAAATGAATATTTCGATGAGTTACAAACGGAATGACAAAATCAATATACCCTCCATACTATGGTGGAGGGTTTATTATTTGGGGACTACCCGTAAAATGGAGCTATATTCATAATTTTTTGTGTACAGTCTATCTACATATTTAGAACTCAAAATACTAAATTACAGCCAATTCGATGGAAAAATACGATCAAAACCCCCAAAATACTGAAACTTAGGGGTATCATTATATGGGGGCTACCAGAAAAAGTGTACCAACATTTACAATTTTTTGTTGAGAAATTTAGTACCAAAAAAGTGGACCAATTTTTTTGATGGGAAATTTAGTGCCCAATACGAACCCTATGTACCAAATTCCAGCGAATTCTGTTGAAAAACGCGCATAAGATCGTCAACATACCGAAAATTGGGTGATATTCCAAAAAATTGACCTATATTCATAATTTTTTGTGGAGAGATTTGGTACCTGTTTATGTGATGGAATGGAGGGGGAGAAATTTAAATAAAACACAATTGAATTAGTTTTAAATAATAAGTAGTTTGCTGGTTTATTGGGGAGTATTCTTTTTTCTATAAAACAATAAATTACCTTGGTAATTGGTGATGGCGACAGAGGCCTTTGTGCTTATGCGTTGAAGAGTAAACGACAAGTGAACAGAGAAGTTCTTTTTGATCACAGTGGATCTTCTTGTCAACTACAACTACATTTAAACTAATTTTCCAATAGGAGAGTGGATATATGTAACAACGTGAGCACAACAACAACAGCTACCGCTCACAGGCAAACCGCACTCTGTTTTCTCCGCAGAGGGAGTTATAGAGGAGATGCCAGTAATGTCCGTCAGCATTCGTGATTGACTGAGCTCGAGCACTTGATGGGAAAATTATCTAATTTATACATTTGCTGCCCACGTTGATACTTATATATAACTAAATATATAGGTTTCAAAAATATTAAGATGATATACAATTTTCAAGTATTTGATTATCTATAACTAAGTAAGTGTATGGAACGCAAGTTCAGTGCAGGTGTGAGATCATGTAAATTCATTAGTTCATGTTTATTATAAAAAAAGTTAACAAATATAATTATTTTATAAATAATGTTAAAGGTTGGCGGGACCTGAGATTACCCATCCAAATGACGTGTATTGGGCGGTAGGGAGCCCTGGCTGGGTAAACACACGCGGAGCAATAATCTTTGAATATATTTCTGGTTCCAGAACCATAGCTATGGGGTCAGATCGATAAAATGTCGGATCAGCTAATTCTAAGCCGACGAACGATTCCAAGAGAGTCTGGGGAGCATTTATAGGGGGCGTGACACCACGCGTTATGTTTGCTACGCTCGCGGTTATAAAATGTCATTGACCCGGATCAAAACGCGACATAATCAAGAAGTCAGCATAGGTTACATTATTTACTTGTGTCGTTGGCCACCGAAGCTGCTCAATTAACGACGCACATACCTGACTCACTGGACAACAAGGGTCAAGAAGAGCCCGTACCGGAATTGTCGTGTGCGGTAAACTTAAGCGAATAATTAAAGTTGGTGAGAGCGCCATGACTCGAGTAACCGGTAAGATGGTAGTCGGTAAAATATGGGGGGAGCTAAAGGATAAATACCTCGAGGAACAATTGCCGCGGAGGGTCTCGAAGACTGGCGAGATTTATTTCTCCTACTGGATCGTTGAGACGAGTGTAGAATGGAGTGATGTCTCTCATTACAGAAATCGGGATTTTGCACCGGACGTTCAGGACTGGTGGCCATCATTTCATCAGGGAAAATATCTTGATTGGATGCCATAACTATTACAAAGGAGAACACGACAACACAAAATAAAAAGAAGTCAATTAGTAACAACTCAATTGGGCAACACGACAAGTTTAACAACTGGCCGCCTAATAACACCCAATTCTGTTCAAATGTCTACAACGCGAACATTACCATCCTCGCCAGGGTAGGTTTTAATTACACGCCCTTATTTCCAAGAATTACAACTAAGTCGTCGACCTCAATATTTCTTTGGGGGAATTTCCATTTATACCCTTTATGTAAGCTTAATAAATATTCATCTTTCCACCTAATACAAAATTGGTGAGTTAAAGCCTTCAATTTACGAAACCGATTGACTAAACTCAGTTGGGATTCAATGAGAGGTTCTGGTGGGGACAAAAGTGGTGCACCTATGAGAAAGCGACCAGGAGTATGAGCAACTAATTCCTCAGGGTTTTCGGAAATAGGACACAATGGACGCGAATTCAAACATGCTTCAATGCGCGTCAAAACTGTGGAAAGCTCCTCAAAAGTATACGAAAAATGCTTAGCATGTCGGGGAAAATGTAATTTACAACTTTTGACGGTTGCCTCCCAAAGACCACCCATGTGGGGAGCACCGGCTGTTATGAATTGCCAAGAAAGTTGTTGATATCCTAAAGAAGAGCAGACTGAATCACGAGTTTCTAGAATAAAAATTCTAAAATCCTTTTCCATTTCGCGTGAAGCGCCGACAAAATTGGTCCCGTTATCGGAAAATATGGATTTGGGACAGCCACGGCGACCGATAAATCGATGAAATGTAGCAAGTGGCCGACGATCAAAAGCTGCTTCTATATGAATTGCTTTTATTGCAAAACAAACAAAAACACAGACGTACCCCTTGGTGATACGACAAGCACGTCCAGTAAACGATTTGATATCAAAGGGACCGTAAAAATCGACCCCGGTGGTAGTAAAGGCTCTAGTAACCGTAGTTCTTTCAGGTGGAAGTGCTGCCATGATTTGAGGATTTGGTCGATTTTTCTCAAGTAGATATACTTTACAACGACTAATGGCTGTGCGGATCAAAATTTTCACATGAGGAATCCAATATTCCATGCGTATGATACAAAGCATTAGTTGATTTCCACCGTGAACAGATTTTTAATGTAAGAAATCAACAAGAAGTGGGTTGAAACGACACGAGTATGCAAAAGAATAGGAAATTTCTCTGCATAGGACAGCGAATTAGATTTAACCAAACGTCCATTTAAACGCATGACACCAACATCGTCAAATATTGGATTCAACGATAGCAGAGAACTAGTAGAAGACGAGGGACGTTTATCGCAAAGATATTTATATTCTTCCGGGAAGTAAACTTTTTGCGCTAAGATTGCTAAACGAGTTCCAACTTTTAACATTTCTGCCGATGTTACAACCTTAGAAGCGTACGAATATTGAGACCGATAGCAAGAACGAGTTTTATGGAGAAAGCGGAATATATACGACAACACTCGCAACGCTCTATTATTATTAAACATCTTCATATTTCGAGAAAAATGAGAAGTGTGTT